>NW_027102981.1:495000-547500 GCF_036373705.1 Amia ocellicauda
TGAAATAATGATGAAATTGCGTGTATCCAAAGTTAAAACTCGTGATTTGTCGCCCTCTGGTGTGTAAAAGATGCAAAAGCTTACAGCACCTGGTATTCCCAGGCGGTCTCCCATCCAAGTACTGACCAGGCCCGAGCCTGCTTGGCTTCCGAGATCGGACGAGATCGGGCGTATTCAGGCTAGTATGGCCGTAAGCCAGGAAGGCTGTCCCTGACGCTCTACTTAAAGGGAAGGCAATATCCGTTTCTGCTGTTCATACTTACAGTTGAACTGTCTCTCTACTCTAAAGCCCGGGACACACCAGCGCGCCGCAGACAGTCCCTGCTAACACGCCACGTTGTGGCAACATTGTGGCAACGTTGTGCGTTAGCTGGGGTGCCACACCAGACCGGAACTATATATTACAAAACGAACACATTGTCTTGATAAAACAGCTGTAATTGAGTGCCTGACACGCCAGTCAAGCGCAATCTTGAGAAGGTGTGCATTTCAGTAAGGATTTCAATTGACATGCAGTATGAAACTGAAAGGAGGTTGCATCACTATGATGCATAACATTGCATGTATTGTATTTTCAAGTGTGTGCATTCATCCTGTTGTCATTTTGTTTTGAAAGCAGAAGAATCATTCAACAGGTTGCTGAGACAAATGTAAACCAGTAAAACATATGAAGAGAAACAAACCTTGAATATAAGTTCAGTTGTTTAAACATTTGACAAACTATGGTGAGGGGGTTAGAAAACACACAAATCCAGCAGCTCCTGTATTTCAATACACCAGAACCCAATATTATTGGCGAGTCGGGTAGTCCATCATCACAGTTCGAGGGCAGGCATCATTTCAGTAATTTCATCCCGTTGCATTCACATCCGTGCCTTGAATGAGATTGAATGTGATCTTTGCTCTCAAGTATGTTCCCAGGTTTTACACTTTCGTGCTTTGCATGAATGGGAATGGAACCGTGTGTGTTGAATGAGGCTCCTTGTGAGCACTGAACTTTGTCCGGTGGAGTTCCTTTTTGTGTTGCTGTAATTGTGTCATTTCTCGATGAGAAAGATTAGGCAACATTTAGTCACTTCTAGCCATGATGCTCAATTTATTTACGAATGTACCCTAGTTACTAGGGACCGTTTACGTTGGAGAACAAGATCTATTGTATGCCTGTGTATTTGGGGAAGTCAAATCTGAAATAATGATGAAATTGCGTGTATCCAAAGTTAAAACTCGTGATTTGTCGCCCTCTGGTGTGTAAAAGATGCAAAAGCTTACAGCACCTGGTATTCCCAGGCGGTCTCCCATCCAAGTACTGACCAGGCCCGAGCCTGCTTGGTTTCCGAGATCGGACGAGATCGGGCGTATTCAGGCTAGTATGGCCGTAAGCCAGGAAGGCTGTCCCTGACGCTCTACTTAAAGGGAAGGCAATATCCGTTTCTGCTGTTCATACTTACAGTTGAACTGTCTCTCTACTCTAAAGCCCGGGACACACCAGCGCGCCGCAGACAGTCCCTGCTAACACGCCACGTTGTGGCAACATTGTGGCAACGTTGTGCGTTAGCTGGGGTGCCACACCAGACCGGAACTATATATTACAAAACGAACACATTCTCTTGATAAAACAGCTGTAATTGAGTGCCTGACACGCCAGTCAAGCGCAATCTTGAGAAGGTGTGCATTTCAGTAAGGATTTCAATTGACATGCAGTATGAAACTGAAAGGAGGTTGCATCACTATGATGCATAACATTGCATGTATTGTATTTTCAAGTGTGTGCATTCATCCTGTTGTCATTTTGTTTTGAAAGCAGAAGAATCATTCAACAGGTTGCTGAGACAAATGTAAACCAGTAAAACATATGAAGAGAAACAAACCTTGAATATAAGTTCAGTTGTTTAAACATTTGACAAACTATGGTGAGGGGGTTAGAAAACACACAAATCCAGCAGCTCCTGTATTTCAATACACCAGAACCCAATATTATTGGCGAGTCGGGTAGTCCATCATCACAGTTCGAGGGCAGGCATCATTTCAGTAATTTCATCCCGTTGCATTCACATTCGTGCCTTGAATGAGATTGAATGTGATCTTTGCTCTCAAGTATGTTCCCAAGTTTTACACTTTCGTGCTTTGCATGAATGGGAATGGAACCGTGTGTGTTGAATGAGGCTCCTTGTGAGCACTGAACTTTGTCCGGTGGAGTTCCTTTTTGTGTTGCTGTAATTGTGTCATTTCTCGATGAGAAAGATTAGGCAACATTTAGTCACTTCTAGCCATGATGCTCAATTTATTTACGAATGTACCCTAGTTACTAGGGACCGTTTACGTTGGAGAACAAGATCTATTGTATGCCTGTGTATTTGGGGAAGTCAAATCTGAAATAATGATGAAATTGCGTGTATCCAAAGTTAAAACTCGTGATTTGTCGCCCTCTGGTGTGTAAAAGATGCAAAAGCTTACAGCACCTGGTATTCCCAGGTGGTCTCCCATACAAGTACTGACCAGGCCCGAGCCTGCTTAGCTTCCGAGATCAGACGAGATCGGGCGTATTCAGGCTAGTATGGCCGTAAGCCAGGGAGGCTGTCCCTGACGCTCTACTTAAAGGGAAGGCAATATCCGTTTCTGCCGCTCATACTTGCAGTTGAACTGTCTCTCTACTCTAAAGTCCGGGACACACCAGCACGCCGCAGACAGTCCCTGCTAACACGAAACGTTGTGGCAACGTTGTGCGTTAGCTGGGGTGCCACACCAGACCGGAACTATATATTACAAAACGAACACATTGTCTTGATAAAACAGCTGTAATTGAGTGCCTGACACGCCAGTCAAGCGCAATCTTGAGAAGGTGTGCATTTCAGTAAGGATTTCAATTGACATGCAGTATGAAACTGAAAGGAGGTTGCATCACTATGATGCATAACATTGCATGTATTGTATTTTCAAGTGTGTGCATTCATCCTGTTGTCATTTTGTTTTGAAAGCAGAAGAATCATTCAACAGGTTGCTGAGACAAATGTAAACCAGTAAAACATATGAAGAGAAACAAACCTTGAATATAAGTTCAGTTGTTTAAACATTTGACAAACTATGGTGAGGGGGTAAGAAAACACACAAATCCAGCAGCTCCTGTATTTCAATACACCAGAACCCAATATTATTGGCGAGTCGGGTAGTCCATCATCACAGTTCGAGGGCAGGCATCATTTCAGTAATTTCATCCCGTTGCATTCACATCCGTGCCTTGAATGAGATTGAATGTGATCTTTGCTCTCAAGTATGTTCCCAAGTTTTACACTTTCGTGCTTTGCATGAATGGGAATGGAACCGTGTGTGTTGAATGAGGCTCCTTGTGAGCACTGAACTTTGTCCGGTGGAGTTCCTTTTTGTGTTGCTGTAATTGTGTCATTTCTCGATGAGAAAGATTAGGCAACATTTAGTCACTTCTAGCCATGATGCTCAATTTATTTACGAATGTACCCTAGTTACTAGGGACCGTTTACGTTGGAGAACAAGATCTATTGTATGCCTGTGTATTTGGGGAAGTCAAATCTGAAATAATGATGAAATTGCGTGTATCCAAAGTTAAAACTCGTGATTTGTCGCCCTCTGGAGTGTAAAAGATGCAAAAGCTTACAGCACCTGGTATTCCCAGGCGGTCTCCCATCCAAGTACTGACCAGGCACGAGCCTGCTTAGCTTCCGAGATCTGACGAGATCGGGCGTATTCAGGATAGTATGGCCGTAAGCCAGGGAGGCTGTCCCTGACGCTCTACTTAAAGGGAAGGCAATATCCGTTTCTGCCGTTCATACTTACAGTTGAACTGTCTCTCTACTCTAAAGCCCGGGACACACCAGCGCGCCGCAGACAGTCCCTGCTAACACGCCACGTTGTGGCAACATTGTGGCAACGTTGTGCGTTAGCTGGGGTGCCACACCAGACCGGAACTATATTTTACAAAACGAACACATTGTCTTGATAATACAGCTGTAATTGAGTGCCTGACACGCCAGTCAAGCGCAATCTTGTGAAGGTGTGCATTTCAGTAAGGATTTCAATTGACATGCAGTATGAAACTGAAAGGAGGTTGCATCACTATGATGCATAACATTGCATGTATTGTATTTTCAAGTGTGTGCATTCATCCTGTTGTCATTTTGTTTTGAAAGCAGAAGAATCATTCAACAGGTTGCTGAGACAAATGTAAACCAGTAAAACATATGAAGAGAAACAAACCTTGAATATAAGTTCAGTTGTTTAAACATTTGACAAACTATGGTGAGGGGGTAAGAAAACACACAAATCCAGCAGCTCCTGTATTTCAATACACCAGAACCCAATATTATTGGCGAGTCGGGTAGTCCATCATCACAGTTCGAGGGCAGGCATCATTTCAGTAATTTCATCCCGTTGCATTCACATCCGTGCCTTGAATGAGATTGAATGTGATCTTTGTTCTCAAGTATGTTCCCAAGTTTTACACTTTCGTGCTTTGCATGAATGGGAATGGAACCGTGTGTGTTGAATGAGGCTCCTTGTGAGCACTGAACTTTGTCCGGTGGAGTTCCTTTTTGTGTTGCTGTAATTGTGTCATTTCTCGATGAGAAAGATTAGGCAACATTTAGTCACTTCTAGCCATGATGCTCAATTTATTTACGAATGTACCCTAGTTACTAGGGACCGTTTACGTTGGAGAACAAGATCTATTGTATGCCTGTGTATTTGGGGAAGTCAAATCTGAAATAATGATGAAATTGCGTGTATCCAAAGTTAAAACTCGTGATTTGTCGCCCTCTCGTGTGTAAAAGATGCAAAAGCTTACAGCACCTGGTATTCCCAGGCGGTCTCCCATCCAAGTACTGACCAGGCCCGAGCCTGCTTAGCTTCCGAGATCGGGCGTATTCAGGCTAGTATGGCCGTAAGCCAGGGAGGCTGTCCCTGACGCTCTACTTAAAGGGAAGGCAATATCCGTTTCTGCCGCTCATACTTGCAAATGAACTGTCTCTCTACTCTAAAGTCCGGGACACACCAGCGCGCCGCAGACAGTCCCTGCTAACATGAAACGTTGTGGCAACGTTGTGCGTCAGCTGGGGTGCCAAACCAGACTGGAACTATATTTTACAAAACGAACACATTGTCTTGATAAAACAGCTGTAATTGAGTGCCTGACACGGCAGTCAAGCGCAATCTTGAGAAGGTGTGCATTTCAGTAAGGATTTCAATTGACATGCAGTATGAAACTGAAATGAGGTTGCATCACTATGATGCATAACATTGCATGTATTGTATTTTCAAGTGTGTACATTCATCCTGTTGTCATTTTGTTTTGAAAGCAGAAGAATCATTCAACAGGTTGCTGAGACAAATGTAAACCAGTAAAACATATGAAGAGAAACAAACCTTGAATATAAGTTCAGTTGTTTAAACATTTGACAAACTATGGTGAGGGGGTAAGAAAACACACAAATCCAGCAGCTCCTGTATTTCAATACACCAGAACCCAATATTATTGGCGAGTCGGGTAGTCCATCATCACAGTTCGAGGGCAGGCATCATTTCAGTAATTTCATCCCGTTGCATTCACATCCGTGCCTTGAATGAGATTGAATGTGATCTTTGCTCTCAAGTATTTTCCCAAGTTTTACACTTTCGTGCTTTGCATGAATGGGAATGGAACCGTGTGTGTTGAATGAGGCTCCTTGTGAGCACTGAACTTTGTCCGGTGGAGTTCCTTTTTGTGTTGGTGTAATTGTGTCATTTCTCGATGAGAAAGATTAGGCAACATTTAGTCACTTCTAGCCATGATGCTCAATTTATTTACGAATGTACACTAGTTACTAGGGACCGTTTACGTTGGAGAACAAGATCTATTGTATGCCTGTGTATTTGGGGAAGTCAAATCTGAAATAATGATGAAATTGCGTGTATCCAAAGTTAAAACTCGTGATTTGTCGCCCTTTGGTGTGTAAAAGATGCAAAAGCTTACAGCACCTGGTATTCCCAGGGGGTCTCCCATCCAAGTACTGACCAGGCCCGAGCCTGCTTAGCTTCCGAGATCGGACGAGATCGGGCGTATTCAGGCTAGTATGGCCGTAAGCCAGGGAGGCTGTCCCTGACGCGCTACTTAAAGGGAAGGCAATATCCGTTTCTGCCGTTCATACTTACAGTTGAACTGTCTCTCTACTCTAAAGCCCGGGACACACCAGCGCGCCGCAGACAGTCCCTGCTAACACGAAACGTTGTGGCAACGTTGTGCGTTAGCTGGGGTGCCACACCAGACCGGAACTATATATTACAAAACGAACACATTGTCTTGATAATACAGCTGTAATTGAGTGCCTGACACGCCAGTCAAGCGCAATCTTGAGAAGGTGTGCATTTCAGTAAGGATTTCAATTGACATGCAGTATGAAACTGAAAGGAGGTTGCATCACTATGATGCATAACATTGCATGTATTGTATTTTCAAGTGTGTGCATTCATCCTGTTGTCATTTTGTTTTGAAAGCAGAAGAATCATTCTTGCTGAGGTTGCTGAGACAAATGTAAACCAGTAAAACATATGAAGAGAAACAAACCTTGAATATAAGTTCAGTTGTTTAAACATTTGACAAACTATGGTGAGGGGGTAAGAAAACACACAAATCCAGCAGCTCCTGTATTTCAATACACCAGAACCCAATATTATTGGCGAGTCGGGTAGTCCATCATCACAGTTCGAGGGCAGGCATCATTTCAGTAATTTCATCCCGTTGCATTCACATCCGTGCCTTGAATGAGATTGAATGTGATCTTTGCTCTCAAGTATGTTCCCAAGTTTTACACTTTCGTGCTTTGCATGAATGGGAATGGAACCGTGTGTGTTGAATGAGGCTCCTTGTGAGCACTGAACTTTGTCCGGTGGAGTTCCTTTTTGTGTTGCTGTAATTGTGTCATTTCTCGATGAGAAAGATTAGGCAACATTTAGTCACTTCTAGCCATGATGCTCAATTTATTTACGAATGTACCCTAGTTACTAGGGACCGTTTACGTTGGAGAACAAGATCTATTGTATGCCTGTGTATTTGGGGAAGTCAAATGTGAAATAATGATGAAATTGCGTGTATCCAAAGTTAAAACTCGTGATTTGTCGCCCTCTGGTGTGTAAAAGATGCAAAAGCTTACAGCACCTGGTATTCCCAGGCGGTCTCCCATCCAAGTACTGACCAGGCCCGAGCCTGCTTAGCTTCCGAGATCGGACGAGATCGGGCGTATTCAGGCTAGTATGGCCGTAAGCCAGGGAGGCTGTCCCTGACGCTCTACTTAAAGGGAAGGCAATATCCGTTTCTGCCGCTCATACTTGCAGTTGAACTGTCTCTCTACTCTAAAGTCCGGGACACACCAGCGCGCCGCAGACAGTCCCTGCTAACACGAAACGTTGTGGCAACGTTGTGCGTTAGCTGGGGTGCCACACCAGACCGGAACTATATATTACAAAACGAACACATTGTCTTGATAATACAGCTGTAATTGAGTGCCTGACACGCCAGTCAAGCGCAATCTTGAGAAGGTGTGCATTTCAGTAAGGATTTCAATTGACATGCAGTATGAAACTGAAAGGAGGTTGCATCACTATGATGCATAACATTGCATGTATTGTATTTTCAAGTGTGTGCATTCATCCTGTTGTCATTTTGTTTTGAAAGCAGAAGAATCATTCTTGCTGAGGTTGCTGAGACAAATGTAAACCAGTAAAACATATGAAGAGAAACAAACCTTGAATATAAGTTCAGTTGTTTAAACATTTGACAAACTATGGTGAGGGGGTAAGAAAACACACAAATCCAGCAGCTCCTGTATTTCAATACACCAGAACCCAATATTATTGGCGAGTCGGGTAGTCCATCATCACAGTTCGAGGGCAGGCATCATTTCAGTAATTTCATCCCGTTGCATTCACATCCGTGCCTTGAATGAGATTGAATGTGATCTTTGCTCTCAAGTATGTTCCCAAGTTTTACACTTTCGTGCTTTGCATGAATGGGAATGGAACCGTGTGTGTTGAATGAGGCTCCTTGTGAGCACTGAACTTTGTCCGGTGGAGTTCCTTTTTGTGTTGCTGTAATTGTGTCATTTCTCGATGAGAAAGATTAGGCAACATTTAGTCACTTCTAGCCATGATGCTCAATTTATTTACGAATGTACCCTAGTTACTAGGGACCGTTTACGTTGGAGAACAAGATCTATTGTATGCCTGTGTATTTGGGGAAGTAAAATCTGAAATATTGATGAAATTGCGTGTATCCAAAGTTAAAACTCGTGATTTGTCGCCCTCTGGTGTGTAAAAGATGCAAAAGCTTACAGCACCTGGTATTCCAAGGCGGTCTCCCATCCAAGTACTGACCAGGCCCAAGCCTGCTTGACTTCCGAGATCGGACGAGATCGGGCGTATTCAGGCTAGTATGGCCGTAAGCCAGGGAGGCTGTCCCTGACGCTCTACTTAAAGGGAAGGCAATATCCGTTTCTGCCGCTCATACTTGCAGTTGAACTGTCTCTCTACTCTAAAGTCCGGGACACACCAGCGCGCCGCAGGCAGTCCCTGCTAACACGAAACGTTGTGGCAACGTTGTGCGTTAGCTGGGGTGCCACACCAGACCGGAACTATATTTTACAAAACGAACACATTGTCTTGATAAAACAGCTGTAATTGAGTGCCTGACACGGCAGTCAAGCGCAATCTTGAGAAGGTGTGCATTTCAGTAAGGATTTCAATTGACATGCAGTATGAAACTGAAATGAGGTTGCATCACTATGATGCATAACATTGCATGTATTGTATTTTCAAGTGTGTACATTCATCCTGTTGTCATTTTGTTTTGAAAGCAGAAGAATCATTCAACAGGTTGCTGAGACAAATGTAAACCAGTAAAACATATGAAGAGAAACAAACCTTGAATATAAGTTCAGTTGTTTAAACATTTGACAAACTATGGTGAGGGGGTAAGAAAACACACAAATCCAGCAGCTCCTGTATTTCAATACACCAGAACCCAATATTATTGGCGAGTCGGGTAGTCCATCATCACAGTTCGAGGGCAGGCATCATTTCAGTAATTTCATCCCGTTGCATTCACATCCGTGCCTTGAATGAGATTGAATGTGATCTTTGCTCTCAAGTATTTTCCCAAGTTTTACACTTTCGTGCTTTGCATGAATGGGAATGGAACCGTGTGTGTTGAATGAGGCTCCTTGTGAGCACTGAACTTTGTCCGGTGGAGTTCCTTTTTGTGTTGGTGTAATTGTGTCATTTCTCGATGAGAAAGATTAGGCAACATTTAGTCACTTCTAGCCATGATGCTCAATTTATTTACGAATGTACACTAGTTACTAGGGACCGTTTACGTTGGAGAACAAGATCTATTGTATGCCTGTGTATTTGGGGAAGTCAAATCTGAAATAATGATGAAATTGCGTGTATCCAAAGTTAAAACTCGTGATTTGTCGCCCTTTGGTGTGTAAAAGATGCAAAAGCTTACAGCACCTGGTATTCCCAGGGGGTCTCCCATCCAAGTACTGACCAGGCCCGAGCCTGCTTAGCTTCCGAGATCGGACGAGATCGGGCGTATTCAGGCTAGTATGGCCGTAAGCCAGGGAGGCTGTCCCTGACGCGCTACTTAAAGGGAAGGCAATATCCGTTTCTGCCGTTCATACTTACAGTTGAACTGTCTCTCTACTCTAAAGCCCGGGACACACCAGCGCGCCGCAGACAGTCCCTGCTAACACGAAACGTTGTGGCAACGTTGTGCGTTAGCTGGGGTGCCACACCAGACCGGAACTATATATTACAAAACGAACACATTGTCTTGATAATACAGCTGTAATTGAGTGCCTGACACGCCAGTCAAGCGCAATCTTGAGAAGGTGTGCATTTCAGTAAGGATTTCAATTGACATGCAGTATGAAACTGAAAGGAGGTTGCATCACTATGATGCATAACATTGCATGTATTGTATTTTCAAGTGTGTGCATTCATCCTGTTGTCATTTTGTTTTGAAAGCAGAAGAATCATTCTTGCTGAGGTTGCTGAGACAAATGTAAACCAGTAAAACATATGAAGAGAAACAAACCTTGAATATAAGTTCAGTTGTTTAAACATTTGACAAACTATGGTGAGGGGGTAAGAAAACACACAAATCCAGCAGCTCCTGTATTTCAATACACCAGAACCCAATATTATTGGCGAGTCGGGTAGTCCATCATCACAGTTCGAGGGCAGGCATCATTTCAGTAATTTCATCCCGTTGCATTCACATCCGTGCCTTGAATGAGATTGAATGTGATCTTTGCTCTCAAGTATGTTCCCAAGTTTTACACTTTCGTGCTTTGCATGAATGGGAATGGAACCGTGTGTGTTGAATGAGGCTCCTTGTGAGCACTGAACTTTGTCCGGTGGAGTTCCTTTTTGTGTTGCTGTAATTGTGTCATTTCTCGATGAGAAAGATTAGGCAACATTTAGTCACTTCTAGCCATGATGCTCAATTTATTTACGAATGTACCCTAGTTACTAGGGACCGTTTACGTTGGAGAACAAGATCTATTGTATGCCTGTGTATTTGGGGAAGTCAAATGTGAAATAATGATGAAATTGCGTGTATCCAAAGTTAAAACTCGTGATTTGTCGCCCTCTGGTGTGTAAAAGATGCAAAAGCTTACAGCACCTGGTATTCCCAGGCGGTCTCCCATCCAAGTACTGACCAGGCCCGAGCCTGCTTAGCTTCCGAGATCGGACGAGATCGGGCGTATTCAGGCTAGTATGGCCGTAAGCCAGGGAGGCTGTCCCTGACGCTCTACTTAAAGGGAAGGCAATATCCGTTTCTGCCGCTCATACTTGCAGTTGAACTGTCTCTCTACTCTAAAGTCCGGGACACACCAGCGCGCCGCAGACAGTCCCTGCTAACACGAAACGTTGTGGCAACGTTGTGCGTTAGCTGGGGTGCCACACCAGACCGGAACTATATATTACAAAACGAACACATTGTCTTGATAATACAGCTGTAATTGAGTGCCTGACACGCCAGTCAAGCGCAATCTTGAGAAGGTGTGCATTTCAGTAAGGATTTCAATTGACATGCAGTATGAAACTGAAAGGAGGTTGCATCACTATGATGCATAACATTGCATGTATTGTATTTTCAAGTGTGTGCATTCATCCTGTTGTCATTTTGTTTTGAAAGCAGAAGAATCATTCTTGCTGAGGTTGCTGAGACAAATGTAAACCAGTAAAACATATGAAGAGAAACAAACCTTGAATATAAGTTCAGTTGTTTAAACATTTGACAAACTATGGTGAGGGGGTAAGAAAACACACAAATCCAGCAGCTCCTGTATTTCAATACACCAGAACCCAATATTATTGGCGAGTCGGGTAGTCCATCATCACAGTTCGAGGGCAGGCATCATTTCAGTAATTTCATCCCGTTGCATTCACATCCGTGCCTTGAATGAGATTGAATGTGATCTTTGCTCTCAAGTATGTTCCCAAGTTTTACACTTTCGTGCTTTGCATGAATGGGAATGGAACCGTGTGTGTTGAATGAGGCTCCTTGTGAGCACTGAACTTTGTCCGGTGGAGTTCCTTTTTGTGTTGCTGTAATTGTGTCATTTCTCGATGAGAAAGATTAGGCAACATTTAGTCACTTCTAGCCATGATGCTCAATTTATTTACGAATGTACCCTAGTTACTAGGGACCGTTTACGTTGGAGAACAAGATCTATTGTATGCCTGTGTATTTGGGGAAGTCAAATGTGAAATAATGATGAAATTGCGTGTATCCAAAGTTAAAACTCGTGATTTGTCGCCCTCTGGTGTGTAAAAGATGCAAAAGCTTACAGCACCTGGTATTCCCAGGCGGTCTCCCATCCAAGTACTGACCAGGCCCGAGCCTGCTTAGCTTCCGAGATCGGACGAGATCGGGCGTATTCAGGCTAGTATGGCCGTAAGCCAGGGAGGCTGTCCCTGACGCTCTACTTAAAGGGAAGGCAATATCCGTTTCTGCCGCTCATACTTGCAGTTGAACTGTCTCTCTACTCTAAAGTCCGGGACACACCAGCGCGCCGCAGACAGTCCCTGCTAACACGAAACGTTGTGGCAACGTTGTGCGTTAGCTGGGGTGCCACACCAGACCGGAACTATATATTACAAAACGAACACATTGTCTTGATAATACAGCTGTAATTGAGTGCCTGACACGCCAGTCAAGCGCAATCTTGAGAAGGTGTGCATTTCAGTAAGGATTTCAATTGACATGCAGTATGAAACTGAAAGGAGGTTGCATCACTATGATGCATAACATTGCATGTATTGTATTTTCAAGTGTGTGCATTCATCCTGTTGTCATTTTGTTTTGAAAGCAGAAGAATCATTCTTGCTGAGGTTGCTGAGACAAATGTAAACCAGTAAAACATATGAAGAGAAACAAACCTTGAATATAAGTTCAGTTGTTTAAACATTTGACAAACTATGGTGAGGGGGTAAGAAAACACACAAATCCAGCAGCTCCTGTATTTCAATACACCAGAACCCAATATTATTGGCGAGTCGGGTAGTCCATCATCACAGTTCGAGGGCAGGCATCATTTCAGTAATTTCATCCCGTTGCATTCACATCCGTGCCTTGAATGAGATTGAATGTGATCTTTGCTCTCAAGTATGTTCCCAAGTTTTACACTTTCGTGCTTTGCATGAATGGGAATGGAACCGTGTGTGTTGAATGAGGCTCCTTGTGAGCACTGAACTTTGTCCGGTGGAGTTCCTTTTTGTGTTGCTGTAATTGTGTCATTTCTCGATGAGAAAGATTAGGCAACATTTAGTCACTTCTAGCCATGATGCTCAATTTATTTACGAATGTACCCTAGTTACTAGGGACCATTTACGTTGGAGAACAAGATCTATTGTATGCCTGTGTATTTGGGGAAGTAAAATCTGAAATATTGATGAAATTGCGTGTATCCAAAGTTAAAACTCGTGATTTGTCGCCCTCTGGTGTGTAAAAGATGCAAAAGCTTACAGCACCTGGTATTCCAAGGCGGTCTCCCATCCAAGTACTGACCAGGCCCAAGCCTGCTTGACTTCCGAGATCGGACGAGATCGGGCGTATTCAGGCTAGTATGGCCGTAAGCCAGGGAGGCTGTCCCTGACGCTCTACTTAAAGGGAAGGCAATATCCGTTTCTGCCGCTCATACTTGCAGTTGAACTGTCTCTCTACTCTAAAGTCCGGGACACACCAGCGCGCCGCAGGCAGTCCCTGCTAACACGAAACGTTGTGGCAACGTTGTGCGTTAACTGGGGTGCCACACCAGACCGGAACTATATTTTACAAAACGAACACATTGTCTTGATAATACAGCTGTAATTGAGTGCCTGACACGCCAGTCAAGCGCAATCTTGAGAAGGTGTGCATTTCAGTAAGGATTTCAATTGACATGCAGTATGAAACTGAAAGGAGGTTGCATCACTATGATGCATAACATTGCATGTATTGTATTTTCAAGTGTGTGCATTCATCCTGTTGTCATTTTGTTTTGAAAGCAGAAGAATCATTCAACAGGTTGCTGAGACAAATGTAAACCAGTAAAACATATGAAGAGAAACAAACCTTGAATATAAGTTCAGTTGTTTAAACATTTGACAAACTATGGTGAGGGGGTAAGAAAACACACAAATCCAGCAGCTCCTGTATTTCAATACACCAGAACCCAATATTATTGGCGAGTCGGGTAGTCCATCATCACAGTTCGAGGGCAGGCATCATTTCAGTAATTTCATCCCGTTGCATTCACATCCGTGCCTTGAATGAGATTGAATGTGATCTTTGCTCTCAAGTATGTTCCCAAGTTTTACACTTTCGTGCTTTGCATGAATGGGAATGGAACCGTGTGTGTTGAATGAGGCTCCTTGTGAGCACTGAACTTTGTCCGGTGGAGTTCCTTTTTGTGTTGCTGTAATTGTGTCATTTCTCGATGAGAAAAATTAGGCAACATTTAGTCACTTCTAGCCATGATGCTCAATTTATTTACGAATGTACCCTAGTTACTAGGGACCGTTTACGTTGGAGAACAAGATCTATTGTATGCCTGTGTATTTGGGGAAGTAAAATCTGAAATAATGATGAAATTGTGTGTATCCAAAGTTAAAACTCGTGATATGTCGCCCTCTAGTTTATTAAAAGGTGCAAGAGCTTACAGCACCTGGTATTCCCAGGCAGTCTCCCATCCAAGTACTGACCAGGCCCGAGCCTGCTTGGCTTCCGAGATCGGACGAGATCGGGCGTATTCAGGCTAGTATGGCCGTAAGGCAGGAAGGCTGTCCCTGACGCTCTACTTAAAGGGAAGGCAATATCCGTTTCTGCCGTTCATACTTACAGTTGAACTGTCTCTCTACTCTAAAGCCCGGGACACACCAGCGCGCCGCAGACAGTCCCTGCTAACACGAAACGTTGTGGCAACGTTGTGCGTTAGCTGGGGTGCCACACCAGACCGGAACTATATTTTACAAAACGAACACATTGTCTTGATAATACAGCTGTAATTGAGTGCCTGACACGCCAGTCAAGCGCAATCTTGAGAAGGTGTGCATTTCAGTAAGGATTTCAATTGACATGCAGTATGAAACTGAAAGGAGGTTGCATCACTATGATGCATAACATTGCATGTATTGTATTTTCAAGTGTGTGCATTCATCCTGTTGTCATTTTGTTTTGAAAGCAGAAGAATCATTCAACAGGTTGCTGAGACAAATGTAAACCAGTAAAACATATGAAGAGAAACAAACCTTGAATATAAGTTCAGTTGTTTAAACATTTGACAAACTATGGTGAGGGGGTAAGAAAACACACAAATCCAGCAGCTCCTGTATTTCAATACACCAGAACCCAATATTATTGGCGAGTCGGGTAGTCCATCATCACAGTTCGAGGGCAGGCATCATTTCAGTAATTTCATCCCGGTGCATTCACATCCGTGCCTTGAATGAGATTGAATGTGATCTTTGCTCTCAAGTATGTTCCCAAGTTTTACACTTTCGTGCTTTGCATGAATGGGAATGGAACCGTGTGTGTTGAATGAGGATCCTTGTGAGCACTGAACTTTGTCCGGTGGAGTTCCTTTTTGTGTTGCTGTAATTGTGTCATTTCTCGATGAGAAAGATTAGGCAACATTTAGTCACTTCTAGCCATGATGCTCAATTTATTTACGAATGTACCCTAGTTACTAGGGACCGTTTACGTTGGAGAACAAGATCTATTGTATGCCTGTGTATTTGGGGAAGTCAAATCTGAAATAATGATGAAATTGCGTGTATCCAAAGTTAAAACTCGTGATTTGTCGCCCTCTGGTGTGTAAAAGATGCAAAAGCTTACAGCACCTGGTATTCCCAGGCGGTCTCCCATCCAAGGACTGACCAGGCCCGAGCCTGCTTAGCTTCCGAGATCGGACGAGATCGGGCTTATTCAGGCTAGTATGGCCGTAAGCCAGGGAGGCTGTCCCTGACGCTCTACTTAAAGGGAAGGCAATATCCGTTTCTGCCGCTCATACTTGCAGTTGAACTGTCTCTCTACTCTAAATTCCGGGACACACCAGCGCGCCGCAGACAGTCCCTGCTAACACGCCACGTTGTGGCAACGTTGTGGCAGCGTTGTGCGTTAGCTGGGGTGCCACACCAGACCGGAACTATATTTTACAAAACGAACACATTGTCTTGATAAAACAGCTGTAATTGAGTGCCTGACACGCCAGTCAAGCGCAATCTTGAGAAGGTGTGCATTTCAGTAAGGATTTCAATTGACATGCAGTATGAAACTGAAAGGAGGTTGCATCACTATGATGCATAACATTGCATGTATTGTATTTTCAAGTGTGTGCATTCATCCTGTTGTCATTTTGTTTTGAAAGCAGAAGAATCATTCAACAGGTTGCTGAGACAAATGTAAACCAGTAAAACATATGAAGAGAAACAAACCTTGAATATAAGTTCAGTTGTTTAAACATTTGACAAACTATGGTGAGGGGGTAAGAAAACACACAAATCCAGCAGCTCCTGTATTTCAATACACCAGAACCCAATATTATTGGCGAGTCGGGTAGTCCATCATCACAGTTCGAGGGCAGGCATCATTTCAGTAATTTCATCCCGTTGCATTCACATCCGTGCCTTGAATGAGATTGAATGTGATCTTTGCTCTCAAGTATGTTCCCAAGTTTTACACTTTCGTGCTTTGCATGAATGGGAATGGAACCGTGTGTGTTGAATGAGGCTCCTTGTGAGCACTGAACTTTGTCCGGTGGAGTTCCTTTTTGTGTTGCTGTAATTGTGTAATTTCTCGATGAGAAAGATTAGGCAACATTTAGTCACTTCTAGCCATGATGCTCAATTTATTTACGAATATACCCTAGTTACTAGGGACCGTTTACGTTGGAGAACAAGATCTATTGTATGCCTGTGTATTTGGGGAAGTAAAATCTGAAATAATGATGAAATTGCGTGTATCCAAAGTTAAAACTCGTGATTTGTCGCCCTCTGGTGTGTAAAAGATGCAAAAGCTTACAGCACCTGGTATTCCCAGGCGGTCTCCCATCCAAGTACTGACCAGGCACGAGCCTGCTTAGCTTCCGAGATCTGACGAGATCGGGCGTATTCAGGCTAGTATGGCCGTAAGCCAGGGAGGCTGTCCCTGACGCACTACTTAAAGGGAAGGCAATATCCGTTTCTGCCGTTCATACTTACAGTTGAACTGTCTCTCTACTCTAAAGCCCGGGACACACCAGCGCGCCGCAGACAGTCCCTGCTAACACGCCACGTTGTGGCAACATTGTGGCAACGTTGTGCGTTAGCTGGGGTGCCACACCAGACCGGAACTATATATTACAAAACGAACACATTGTCTTGATTAAACAGCTGTAATTGAGTGCCTGACACGCCAGTCAAGCGCAATCTTGAGAAGGTGTGCATTTCAGTAAGGATTTCAATTGACATGCAGTATGAAACTGAAAGGAGGTTGCATCACTATGATGCATAACATTGCATGTATTGTATTTTCAAGTGTGTGCATTCATCCTGTTGTCATTTTGTTTTGAAAGCAGAAGAATCATTCAACAGGTTGCTGAGACAAATGTAAACCAGTAAAACATATGAAGAGAAACAAACCTTGAATATAAGTTCAGTTGTTTAAACATTTGACAAACTATGGTGAGGGGGTAAGAAAACACACAAATCCAGCAGCTCCTGTATTTCAATACACCAGAACCCAATATTATTGGCAAGTCGGGTAGTCCATCTTCACAGTTCGAGGGCAGTCATCATTTCAGTAATTTCATCCCGTTGCATTCACATCCGTGCCTTGAATGAGATTGAATGTGATCTTTGCTCTCAAGTAAGTTCCCAAGTTTTACACTTTCGTGCTTTGCATGAATGGGAATGGAACCGTGTGTGTTGAATGAGGCTCCTTGTGAGCACTGAACTTTGTCCGGTGGAGTTCTTTTTTGTGTTGCTGTAATTGTCTCATTTCTTGATGAGAAAGATTAGGCAACATTTAGTCACTTCTAGCCATGATGCTCAATTTATTTACGAATGTACCCTAGTTACTAGGGACCGTTTACGTTGGAGAACAAGATCTATTGTATGCCTGTGTATTTGGGGAAGTCAAATCTGAAATAATGATGAAATTGCGTGTATCCAAAGTTAAAACTCGTGATTTGTCGCCCTCTGGTGTGTAAAAGATGCAAAAGCTTACAGCACCAGGTATTCCCAGGCGGTCTCCCATCCAAGTACTGACCAGGAACGAGCCTGCTTAGCTTCCGAGATCGGACGAGATCGGGCGTATTCAGGCTAGTATGGCCGTAAGCCAGGGAGGCTGTCCCTGATGCTCTACTTAAAGGGAAGGCAATATCCGTTTCTGCCGTTCATACTTACAGTTGAACTGTCTCTCTACTGTAAAGCCCGGGACACACCAGCGCGCCGCAGACAGTCCCTGCTAACACGCCACGTTGTGGCAACATTGTGCGTTAGCTGGGGTGCCACACCAGACCGGAACTATATATTACAAAACGAACACGTTGTCTTGATAAAACAGCTGTAATTGAGTGCCTGACACGCCAGTCAAGCGCAATCTTGAGAAGGTGTGCATTTCAGTAAGGATTTCAATTGACATGCAGTATGAAACTGAAAGGAGGTTGCATCACTATGATGCATAACATTGCATGTATTGTATTTTCAAGTGTGTGCATTCATCCTGTTGTCATTTTGTTTTGAAAGCAGAAGAATCATTCAACAGGTTGCTGAGACAAATGTAAACCAGTAAAACATATGAAGAGAAACAAACCTTGAATATAAGTTCAGTTGTTTAAACATTTGACAAACTATGGTGAGGGGGTAAAAAAACACACAAATCCAGCAGCTCCTGTATTTCAATACACCAGAACCCAATATTATTGGCGAGTCGGGTAGTCCATCATCACAGTTCGAGGGCAGGCATCATTTCAGTAATTTCATCCCGTTGCATTCACATCCGTGCCTTGAATGAGATTGAATGTGATCTTTGCTCTCAAGTATGTTCCCAAGTTTTACACTTTCGTGCATTGCATTAATGGGAATGGAACCGTGTGTGTTGAATGAGGCTCCTTGTGAGCACTGAACTTTGTCCGGTGGAGTTCCTTTTTGTGTTGCTGTAATTGTGTCATTTCTCGATGATAAAGATTAGGCAACATTTAGTCACTTCTAGCCATGATGCTCAATTTATTTACGAATGTACCCTAGTTACTAGGGACCGTTTACGTTGGAGAACAAGATCTATTGTATGCCTGTGTATTTGGGGAAGTAAAATCTGAAATAATGATGAAATTGCGTGTATCCAAAGTTAAAACTCGTGATTTGTCGCCCTCTGGTGTGTAAAAGATGCAAAAGCTTACAGCACCTGGTATTCCCAGGCGGTCTCCCATCCAAGTACTGACCTGGCCCAAGCCTGCTTAGCTTCCGAGATCGGGCGTATTCAGGCTAGTATGGCCGTAAGCCAGGAATGCTGTCCCTGACACTCTACTTAAAGGGAAGGCAATATCCGTTTCTGCCGTTCATACTTACAGTTGAACTGTCTCTCTACTCTAAAGCCCGGGACACACCAGCGCGCCGCAGACAGTCCCTGCTAACACGCCACGTTGTGGCAACATTGTGGCAACGTTGTGCGTTAGCTGGGGTGCCACACCAGACCGGAACTATATATAACAAAACGAACACGTTGTCTTGATAAAACAGCTGTAATTGAGTGCCTGACACGCCAGTCAAGCGCAATCTTGAGAAGGTGTGCATTTCAGTAAGGATTTCAATTGACATGCAGTATGAAACTGAAAGGAGGTTGCATCACTATGATGCATAACATTGCATGTATTGTATTTTCAAGTGTGTGCATTCATCCTGTTGTCATTTTGTTTTGAAAGCAGAAGAATCATTCAACAGGTTGCTGAGACAAATGTAAACCAGTAAAACATATGAAGAGAAACAAACCTTGAATATAAGTTCAGTTGTTTAAACATTTGACAAACTATGGTGAGGGGGTAAAAAAACACACAAATCCAGCAGCTCCTGTATTTCAATACACCAGAACCCAATATTATTGGCGAGTCGGGTAGTCCATCATCACAGTTCGAGGGCAGGCATCATTTCAGTAATTTCATCCCGTTGCATTCACATCCGTGCCTTGAGTGAGATTGAATGTGATCTTTGCTCTCAAGTATGTTCCCAAGTTTTACACTTTCGTGCATTGCATGAATGGGAATGGAACCGTGTGTGTTGAATGAGGCTCCTTGTGAGCACTGAACTTTGTCCGGTGGAGTTCCTTTTTGTGTTGCTGTAATTGTGTCATTTCTCGATGAGAAAGATTAGGCAACATTTAGTCACTTCTAGCCATGATGCTCAATTTATTTACGAATGTACCCTAGTTACTAGGGACCGTTTATGTTGGAGAACAAGATCTATTGTATGCCTGTGTATTTGGGGAAGTCAAATCTGAAATAATGATGAAATTGCGTGTATCCAAAGTTAAAACTCGTGATTTGTCGCCCTCTGGTGTGTAAAAGATGCAAAAGCTTACAGCACCCGGTATTCCCAGGCGGTCTCCCATTCAAGTACTGACCAGGCCCGAGCCTGCTTAGCTTCCGAGATCGGACGAGATCGGGCGTATTCAGGCTAGTATGGCCGTAAGCCAGGGAGGCTGTCCCTGACGCTCTACTTAAAGGGAAGGCAATATCAGTTTCTGCCGTTCATACTTACAGTTGAACTGTCACTCTACTCTAAAGCCCGGGACAAACCAGCGCGCCGCAGACAGTCCCTGCTAACACGAAACGTTGTGGCAACGTTGTGCGTTAGCTGGGGTGCCACACCAGACCGGAACTATGTATTACAAAACGAACACATTGTCTTGATAATACAGCTGTAATTGAGTGCCTGACACGCCAGTCAAGCGCAATCTTGAGAAGGTGTGCATTTCAGTAAGGATTTCAATTGACATGCAGTATGAAACTGAAAGGAGGTTGCATCACTATAATGCATAACATTGCATGTATTGTATTTTCAAGTGTGTGCATTCATCCTGTTGTCATTTTGTTTTGAAAGCAGAAGAATCATTCAACAGGTTGCTGAGACAAATGTAAACCAGTAAAACATATGAAGAGAAACAAACCTTGAATATAAGTTCAGTTGTTTAAACATTTGACAAACTATGGTGAGGGGGTAAGAAAACACACAAATCCAGCAGCTCCTGTATTTCAATACACCAGAACCCAATATTATTGGCGAGTCGGGTAGTCCATCATCACAGTTCGAGGGCAGGCATCATTTCAGTAATTTCATCCCGTTGCATTCACATCCGTGCCTTGAATGAGATTGAATGTGATCTTTGCTCTCAAGTATGTTCCCAAGTTTTACACTTTTGTGCTTTGCATGAATGGGAATGGAACCGTGTGTGTTGAATGAGGCTCCTTGTGAGCACTGAACTTTGTCCGGTGGAGTTCCTTTTTGTGTTGCTGTAATTGTGTCATTTCTCGATGAGAAAGATTAGGCAACATTTAGTCACTTCTAGCCATGATGCTCAATTTATTTACGAATGTACCCTAGTTACTAGGGACCGTTTACGTTGGAGAACAAGATCTATTGTATGCCTGTGTATTTGGGGAAGTCAAATCTGAAATAATGATGAAATTGCGTGTATCCAAAGTTAAAACTCGTGATTTGTCGCCCTCTGGTGTGTAAAAGATGCAAAAGCTTACAGCACCTGGTATTCCCAGGCGGTCTCCCATCCAAGTACTGACCAGGCCCGAGCCTGCTTAGCTTCCGAGATCGGACGAGATCGGGCGTATTCAGGCTAGTATGGCCGTAAGCCAGGGAGGCTGTCCCTGACGCTCTACTTAAAGGGAAGGCAATATCCGTTTCTGCCGTTCATACTTACAGTTGAACTGTCTCTCTACTCTAAAGCCCGGGACACACCAGCGCGCCGCAGACAGTCCCTGCTAACACGCCACGTTGTGGCAGCGTTGTGGCAACGTTGTGCGTTAGCTGGGGTGCCACACCAGACCGGAACTATATATTACAAAACTAACACATTGTCTTGATAAAACAGCTGTAATTGAGTGCCTGACACGCCATTCAAGCGCAATCTTGAGAAGGTGTGCATTTCAGTAAGGATTTCAATTGACATGCAGTATGAAACTGAAAGGAGGTTGCATCACTATGATGCATAACATTGCATGTATTGTATTTTCAAGTGTGTGCATTCATCCTGTTGTCATTTTGTTTTGAAAGCAGAAGAATCATTCAACAGGTTGCTGAGACAAATGTAAACCAGTAAAACATATGAAGAGAAACAAACCTTGAATATAAGTTCAGTTGTTTAAACATTTGACAAACTATGGTGAGGGGGTAAGAAAACACACAAATCCAGCAGCTCCTGTATTTCAATACACCAGAACCCAATATTATTGGCGAGTCGGGTAGTCCATCATCACAGTTCGAGGGCAGGCATCATTTCAGTAATTTCATCCCGTTGCATTCACATCCGTGCCTTGAATGAGATTGAATGTGATCTTTGCTCTCAAGTATGTTCCCAAGTTTTACACTTTCGTGCTTTGCATGAATGGGAATGGAACCGTGTGTGTTGAATGAGGCTCCTTGTGAGCACTGAACTTTGTCCGGTGGAGTTCCTTTTTGTGTTGCTGTAATTGTGTCATTTCTCGATGAGAAAGATTAGGCAACATTTAGTCACTTCTAGCCATGATGCTCAATTTATTTACGAATGTACCCTAGTTACTAGGGACCGTTTCCGTTGGAGAACAAGATCTATTGTATGCCTGTGTATTTGGGGAAGTAAAATCTGAAATAATGATGAAATTGTGTGTATCCAAAGTTAAAACTCGTGATATGTCGCCCTCTAGTTTATTAAAAGGTGCAAGAGCTTACAGCACCTGGTATTCCCAGGCAGTCTCCCATCCAAGTACTGACCAGGCCCGAGCCTGCTTGGCTTCCGAGATCGGACGAGATCGGGCGTATTCAGGCTAGTATGGCCGTAAGGCAGGAAGGCTGTCCCTGACGCTCTACTTAAAGGGAAGGCAATATCCGTTTCTGCCGTTCATACTTACAGTTGAACTGTCTCTCTACTCTAAAGCCCGGGACACACCAGCGCGCCGCAGACAGTCCCTGCTAACACGAAACGTTGTGGCAACGTTGTGCGTTAGCTGGGGTGCCACACCAGACCGGAACTATATTTTACAAAACGAACACATTGTCTTGATAATACAGCTGTAATTGAGTGCCTGACACGCCAGTCAAGCGCAATCTTGAGAAGGTGTGCATTTCAGTAAGGATTTCAATTGACATGCAGTATGAAACTGAAAGGAGGTTGCATCACTATGATGCATAACATTGCATGTATTGTATTTTCAAGTGTGTGCATTCATCCTGTTGTCATTTTGTTTTGAAAGCAGAAGAATCATTCAACAGGTTGCTGAGACAAATGTAAACCAGTAAAACATATGAAGAGAAACAAACCTTGAATATAAGTTCAGTTGTTTAAACATTTGACAAACTATGGTGAGGGGGTAAGAAAACACACAAATCCAGCAGCTCCTGTATTTCAATACACCAGAACCCAATATTATTGGCGAGTCGGGTAGTCCATCATCACAGTTCGAGGGCAGGCATCATTTCAGTAATTTCATCCCGGTGCATTCACATCCGTGCCTTGAATGAGATTGAATGTGATCTTTGCTCTCAAGTATGTTCCCAAGTTTTACACTTTCGTGCTTTGCATGAATGGGAATGGAACCGTGTGTGTTGAATGAGGCTCCTTGTGAGCACTGAACTTTGTCCGGTGGAGTTCCTTTTTGTGTTGCTGTAATTGTGTCATTTCTCGATGAGAAAGATTAGGCAACATTTAGTCACTTCTAGCCATGATGCTCAATTTATTTACGAATGTACCCTAGTTACTAGGGACCGTTTACGTTGGAGAACAAGATCTATTGTATGCCTGTGTATTTGGGGAAGTCAAATCTGAAATAATGATGAAATTGCGTGTATCCAAAGTTAAAACTCGTGATTTGTCGCCCTCTGGTGTGTAAAAGATGCAAAAGCTTACAGCACCTGGTATTCCCAGGCGGTCTCCCATCCAAGGACTGACCAGGCCCGCGCCTGCTTGGCTTCCGAGATCGGACGAGATCGGACGAGATCGGGCGTATTCAGGCTAGTATGGCCGTAAGCCAGGGAGGCTGTCCCTGACGCTCTACTTAAAGGGAAGGCAATATCCGTTTCTGCCGTTCATACTTACAGTTGAACTGTCTCTCTACTCTAAAGCCCGGGACACACCAGCGCGCCGCAGACAGTCCCTGCTAACACGCCACGTTGTGGCAACATTGTGGCAACGTTGTGCGTTAGCTGGGGTGCCACACCAGACCGGAACTATGTATTACAAAACGAACACATTGTCTTGATAAAACAGCTGTAATTGAGTGCCTGACACGCCAGTCAAGCGCAATCTTGAGAAGGTGTGCATTTCAGTAAGGATTTCAATTGACATGCAGTATGAAACTGAAAGGAGGTTGCATCACTATGATGCATAACATTGCATTTATTGTATTTTCAAGTGTGTGCATTCATCCTGTTGTCATTTTTTTTTGAAAGCAGAAGAATCATTCAACAGGTTGCTGAGACAAATGTAAACCAGTAAAACATATGAAGAGAAACAAACCTTGAATATAAGTTCAGTTGTTTAAACATTTGACAAACTATGGTGAGGGGGTAAGAAAACACACAAATCCAGCAGCTCCTGTATTTCAATACACCAGAACCCAATATTATTGGCGAGTCGGGTAGTCCATCATCACAGTTCGAGGGCAGGCATCATTTCAGTAATTTCATCCCGTTGCATTCACATCCGTGCCTTGAATGAGATTGAATGTGATCTTTGCTCTCAAGTATGTTCCCAAGTTTTACACTTTCGTGCTTTGCATGAATGGGAATGGAACCGTGTGTGTTGAATGAGGCTCCTTGTGAGCACTGAACTTTGTCCGGTGGAGTTCCTTTTTGTGTTGCTGTAATTGTGTCATTTCTCGATGAGAAAGATTAGGCAACATTTAGTCACTTCTAGCCATGATGCTCAATTTATTTACGAATGTACCCTAGTTACTAGGGACCGTTTACGTTGGAGAACAATATCTATTGTATGCCTGTGTATTTGGGGAAGTCAAATCTGAAATAATGATGAAATTGCGTGTATCCAAAGTTAAAACTCGTGATTTGTCGCCCTCTGGTGTGTAAAAGATGCAAAAGCTTACAGCACCTGGTATTCCCAGGCGGTCTCCCATCCAAGTACTGACCAGGCCCGAGCCTGCTTAGCTTCCGAGATCGGACGAGATCGGGCGTATTCAGGCTAGTATGGCCGTAAGCCAGGGAGGCTGTCCCTGACGCTCTACTTAAAGGGAAGGCAATATCCGTTTCTGCCGTTCATACTTACAGTTGAACTGTCTCTCTACTCTAAAGCCCGGGACACACCAGCGCGCCGCAGACAGTCCCTGCTAACACGCCACGTTGTGGCAACATTGTGGCAACGTTGTGCGTTAGCTGGGGTGCCACACCAGACCGGAACTATGTATTACAAAACGAACACATTGTCTTGATAAAACAGCTGTAATTGAGTGCCTGACACGCCAGTCAAGCGCAATCTTGAGAAGGTGTGCATTTCAGTAAGGATTTCAATTGACATGCAGTATGAAACTGAAAGGAGGTTGCATCACTATGATGCATAACATTGCATGTATTGTATTTTCAAGTGTGTGCATTCATCCTGTTGTCATTTTAATTTGAAAGCAGAAGAATCATTCAACAGGTTGCTGAGACAAATGTAAACCAGTAAAACATATGAAGAGAAACAAACCTTGAATATAAATTCAGTTGTTTAAACATTTGACAAACTATGGTGAGGGGGTAAGAAAACACACACATCCAGCAGCTCCTGTATTTCAATACACCAGAAGCCAATATTATTGGCGAGTCGGGTAGTCCATCATCACAGTTCGAGGGCAGGCATCAATTCAGTTATTTCATCCCGATGCATTCACATCCGTGCCTTGAATGAGATTGAATGTGATCTTTGCTCTCAAGTATGTTCCCAAGTTTTACACTTTCGTGCTTTGCATGAATGGGAATGGAACCGTGTGTGTTGAATGAGGCTCCTTGTGAGCACTGAACTTTGTCCGGTGGAGTTCCTTTTTGTGTTGCTGTAATTGTGTCATTTCTCGATGAGATAGATTAGGCAACATTTAGTCACTTCTAGCCATGATGCTCAATTTATTTACGAATGTACCCTAGTTTCTAGGGACCGTTTACGTTGGAGAACAAGATCTATTGTATGCCTGTGTATTTGGGGAAGTCAAATCTGAAATAATGATGAAATTGCGTGTATCCAAAGTTAAAACTCGTGATTTGTCGCCCTCTGGTGTGTAAAAGATGCAAAAGCTTACAGCACCTGGTATTCCCAGACGGTCTCCCATCCAAGTACTGACCAGGCCAGAGCCTGCTTAGCTTCCGAGATCGGACGAGATCGGGCGTATTCAGGCTAGTATGGCCGTAAGCCAGGGAGGCTGTCCCTGACGCTCTACTTAAAGGGAAGGCAATATCCGTTTCTGCCGTTCATACTTACAGTTGAACTGTCTCTCTACTCTAAAGCCCGGGACACACCAGCGCGCCGCAGACAGTCCCTGCTAACACGCCACGTTGTGGCAGCGTTGTGGCAACGTTGTGCGTTAGCTGGGGTGCCACACCAGACCGGAACTATATATTACAAAACGAACACATTGTCTTGATAAAACAGCTGTAATTGAGTGCCTGACACGCCAGTCAAGCGCAATCTTGAGAAGGTGTGCATTTCAGTAAGGATTTCAATTGACATGCAGTATGAAACTGAAAGGAGGTTGCATCACTATGATGCATAACATTGCATGTATTGTATTTTCAAGTGTGTGCATTCATCCTGTTGTCATTTTGTTTTGAAAGCAGAAGAATCATTCAACAGGTTGCTGAGACAAATGTAAACCAGTAAAACATATGAAGAGAAACAAACCTTGAATATAAGTTCAGTTGTTTAAACATTTGACAAACTATGGTGAGGGGGTAAGAAAACACACAAATCCAGCAGCTCCTGTATTTCAATACACCAGAACCCAATATTATTGGCGAGTCGGGTAGTCCATCATCACAGTTCGAGGGCAGGCATCATTTCAGTAATTTCATCCCGTTGCATTCACATCCGTGCCTTGAATGAGATTGAATGTGATCTTTGCTCTCAAGTATGTTCCCAAGTTTTACACTTTCGTGCTTTGCATGAATGGGAATGGAACCGTGTGTGTTGAATGAGGCTCCTTGTGAGCACTGAACTTTGTCCGGTGGAGTTCCTTTTTGTGTTGCTGTAATTGTGTCATTTCTCGATGAGAAAGATTAGGCAACATTTAGTCACTTCTAGCCATGATGCTCAATTTATTTACGAATGTACCCTAGTTACTAGGGACCGTTTACGTTGGAGAACAAGATCTATTGTATGCCTGTGTATTTGGGGAAGTCAAATCTGAAATAATGATGAAATTGCGTGTATCCAAAGTTAAAACTCGTGATTTGTCGCCCTCTGGTGTGTAAGAGATGCAAAAGCTTACAGCACCTGGTATTCCCAGGCGGTCTCCCATCCAAGTACTGACCAGGCCCGAGCCTGCTTAGCTTCCGAGATCGGACGAGATCGGGCGTATTCAGGCTAGTATGGCCGTAAGCCAGGGAGGCTGTCCCTGACGCTCTACTTAAAGGGAAGGCAATATCCGTTTCTGCCGTTCATACTTACAGTTGAACTGTCTCTCTACTCTAAAGCCCGGGACACACCAGCGCGCCGCAGACAGTCCCTGCTAACACGCCACGTTGTGGCAACATTGTGGCAACGTTGTGCGTTAGCTGGGGTGCCACACCAGACCGGAACTATGTATTACAAAACGAACACATTGTCTTGATAAAACAGCTGTAATTGAGTGCCTGACACGCCAGTCAAGCGCAATCTTGAGAAGGTGTGCATTTCAGTAAGGATTTCAATTGACATGCAGTATGAAACTGAAAGGAGGTTGCATCACTATGATGCATAACATTGCATGTATTGTATTTTCAAGTGTGTGCATTCATCCTGTTGTCATTTTAATTTGAAAGCAGAAGAATCATTCAACAGGTTGCTGAGACAAATGTAAACCAGTAAAACATATGAAGAGAAACAAACCTTGAATATAAGTTCAGTTGTTTAAACATTTGACAAACTATGGTGAGGGGGTAAGAAAACACACACATCCAGCAGCTCCTGTATTTCAATACACCAGAAGCCAATATTATTGGCGAGTCGGGTAGTCCATCATCACAGTTCGAGGGCAGGCATCAATTCAGTTATTTCATCCCGTTGCATTCACATCCGTGCCTTGAATGAGATTGAATGTGATCTTTGCTCTCAAGTATGTTCCCAAGTTTTACACTTTCGTGCTTTGCATGAATGGGAATGGAACCGTGTGTGTTGAATGAGGCTCCTTGTGAGCACTGAACTTTGTCCGGTGGAGTTCCTTTTTGTGTTGCTGTAATTGTGTCATTTCTCGATGAGATAGATTAGGCAACATTTAGTCACTTCTAGCCATGATGCTCAATTTATTTACGAATGTACCCTAGTTTCTAGGGACCGTTTACGTTGGAGAACAAGATCTATTGTATGCCTGTGTATTTGGGGAAGTCAAATCTGAAATAATGATGAAATTGCGTGTATCCAAAGTTAAAACTCGTGATTTGTCGCCCTCTGGTGTGTAAAAGATGCAAAAGCTTACAGCACCTGGTATTCCCAGACGGTCTCCCATCCAAGTACTGACCAGGCCAGAGCCTGCTTAGCTTCCGAGATCGGACGAGATCGGGCGTATTCAGGCTAGTATGGCCGTAAGCCAGGGAGGCTGTCCCTGACGCTCTACTTAAAGGGAAGGCAATATCCGTTTCTGCCGTTCATACTTACAGTTGAACTGTCTCTCTACTCTAAAGCCCGGGACACACCAGCGCGCCGCAGACAGTCCCTGCTAACACGCCACGTTGTGGCAGCGTTGTGGCAACGTTGTGCGTTAGCTGGGGTGCCACACCAGACCGGAACTATATATTACAAAACGAACACATTGTCTTGATAAAACAGCTGTAATTGAGTGCCTGACACGCCAGTCAAGCGCAATCTTGAGAAGGTGTGCATTTCAGTAAGGATTTCAATTGACATGCAGTATGAAACTGAAAGGAGGTTGCATCACTATGATGCATAACATTGCATGTATTGTATTTTCAAGTGTGTGCATTCATCCTGTTGTCATTTTGTTTTGAAAGCAGAAGAATCATTCAACAGGTTGCTGAGACAAATGTAAACCAGTAAAACATATGAAGAGAAACAAACCTTGAATATAAGTTCAGTTGTTTAAACATTTGACAAACTATGGTGAGGGGGTAAGAAAACACACAAATCCAGCAGCTCCTGTATTTCAATACACCAGAACCCAATATTATTGGCGAGTCGGGTAGTCCATCATCACAGTTCGAGGGCAGGCATCATTTCAGTAATTTCATCCCGTTGCATTCACATCCGTGCCTTGAATGAGATTGAATGTGATCTTTGCTCTCAAGTATGTTCCCAAGTTTTACACTTTCGTGCTTTGCATGAATGGGAATGGAACCGTGTGTGTTGAATGAGGCTCCTTGTGAGCACTGAACTTTGTCCGGTGGAGTTCCTTTTTGTGTTGCTGTAATTGTGTCATTTCTCGATGAGAAAGATTAGGCAACATTTAGTCACTTCTAGCCATGATGCTCAATTTATTTACGAATGTACCCTAGTTACTAGGGACCGTTTACGTTGGAGAACAAGATCTATTGTATGCCTGTGTATTTGGGGAAGTCAAATCTGAAATAATGATGAAATTGCGTGTATCCAAAGTTAAAACTCGTGATTTGTCGCCCTCTGGTGTGTAAGAGATGCAAAAGCTTACAGCACCTGGTATTCCCAGGCGGTCTCCCATCCAAGTACTGACCAGGCCCGAGCCTGCTTAGCTTCCGAGATCGGACGAGATCGGGCGTATTCAGGCTAGTATGGCCGTAAGCCAGGGAGGCTGTCCCTGACGCTCTACTTAAAGGGAAGGCAATATCCGTTTCTGCCGTTCATACTTACAGTTGAACTGTCTCTCTACTCTAAAGCCCGGGACACACCAGCGCGCCGCAGACAGTCCCTGCTAACACGCCACGTTGTGGCAACATTGTGGCAACGTTGTGCGTTAGCTGGGGTGCCACACCAGACCGGAACTATGTATTACAAAACGAACACATTGTCTTGATAAAACAGCTGTAATTGAGTGCCTGACACGCCAGTCAAGCGCAATCTTGAGAAGGTGTGCATTTCAGTAAGGATTTCAATTGACATGCAGTATGAAACTGAAAGGAGGTTGCATCACTATGATGCATAACATTGCATGTATTGTATTTTCAAGTGTGTGCATTCATCCTGTTGTCATTTTAATTTGAAAGCAGAAGAATCATTCAACAGGTTGCTGAGACAAATGTAAACCAGTAAAACATATGAAGAGAAACAAACCTTGAATATAAGTTCAGTTGTTTAAACATTTGACAAACTATGGTGAGGGGGTAAGAAAACACACACATCCAGCAGCTCCTGTATTTCAATACACCAGAAGCCAATATTATTGGCGAGTCGGGTAGTCCATCATCACAGTTCGAGGGCAGGCATCAATTCAGTTATTTCATCCCGTTGCATTCACATCCGTGCCTTGAATGAGATTGAATGTGATCTTTGCTCTCAAGTATGTTCCCAAGTTTTACACTTTCGTGCTTTGCATGAATGGGAATGGAACCGTGTGTGTTGAATGAGGCTCCTTGTGAGCACTGAACTTTGTCCGGTGGAGTTCCTTTTTGTGTTGCTGTAATTGTGTCATTTCTCGATGAGATAGATTAGGCAACATTTAGTCACTTCTAGCCATGATGCTCAATTTATTTACGAATGTACCCTAGTTTCTAGGGACCGTTTACGTTGGAGAACAAGATCTATTGTATGCCTGTGTATTTGGGGAAGTCAAATCTGAAATAATGATGAAATTGCGTGTATCCAAAGTTAAAACTCGTGATTTGTCGCCCTCTGGTGTGTAAAAGATGCAAAAGCTTACAGCACCTGGTATTCCCAGGCGGTCTCCCATCCAAGTACTGACCAGGCCGGAGCCTGCTTAGCTTCCGAGATCGGACGAGATCGGGCGTATTCAGGCTAGTATGGCCGTAAGCCAGGGAGGCTGTCCCTGACGCTCTACTTAAAGGGAAGGCAATATCCGTTTCTGCAGCTCATACTTGCAGTTGAACTGTCTCTCTACTCTAAAGTCCGGGACACACCAGCGCGCCACAGACAGTCCCTGCTAACACGAAACGTTGTGGCAACGTTGTGCGTTAGCTGGGGTGCCACACCAGACCTATGTATTACAAAACGAACACATTGTCTTGATAAAACAGCTGTAATTGAGTGCCTGACACGCCAGTCAAGCGCAATCTTGAGAAGGTGTGCATTTCAGTAAGGATTTCAATTGACATGCAGTATGAAACTGAAAGGAGGTTGCATCACTATGATGCATAACATTGCATGTATTGTATTTTCAAGTGTGTGCATTCATCCTGTTGTCATTTTGTTTTGAAAGCAGAAGAATCATTCAACAGGTTGCTGAGACAAATGTAAACCAGTAAAACATATGAAGAGAAACAAACCTTGAATATAAGTTCAGTTGTTTAAACATTTGACAAACTATGGTGAGGGGGTAAGAAAACACACAAATCCAGCAGCTCCTGTATTTCAATACACCAGAACCCAATATTATTGGCGAGTCGGGTAGTCCATCATCACAGTTCGAGGGCAGGCATCATTTCAGTAATTTCATCCCGTTGCATTCACATCCGTGCCTTGAATGAGATTGAATGTGATCTTTGCTCTCAAGTATGTTCCCAAGTTTTACACTTTCGTGCTTTGCATGAATGGGAATGGAACCGTGTGTGTTGAATGAGGCTCCTTGTGAGCACTGAACTTTGTCCGGTGGAGTTCCTTTTTGTGTTGCTGTAATTGTGTCATTTCTCGATGAGAAAGATTAGGCAACATTTAGTCACTTCTAGCCATGATGCTCAATTAATTTACGAATGTACCCTAGTTACTAGGGACCGTTTACGTTGGAGATCAAGATCTATTGTATGCCTGTGTATTTGGGGAAGTAAAATCTGAAATAATGATGAAATTGTGTGTATCCAAAGTTAAAACTCGTGATTTGTCGCCCTCTGGTGTGTAAAAGGTGCAAAAGCTTACAGCACCTGGTATTCCCAGGCGGTCTCCCATCCAAGTACTGACCAGGCCCGAGGCTGCCTGGCTTCCGAGATCGGTCGAGATCGGGCGTATTCAGGCTAGTATGGCCGTAAGCCAGGGAGGCTGTCCCTGACGCTCTACTTAAAGGGAAGGCAATATCCGTTTCTGCCGATCATACTTACAGTTGAACTGTCTCTCTACTCTAAAGCCCGGGACACACCAGCGCGCCGCAGACAGTCCCTGCTAACACGCCACGTTGTGGCAACGTTGTGGCAACGTTGTGCGTTAGTTGGGGTGCCACACCAGACCGGAACTATATTTTACAAAACGAACACATTGTCTTGATAAAACAGCTGTAATTGAGTGCCTGACACGCCAGTCAAGCGCAATCTTGAGAAGGTGTGCATTTCAGTAAGGATTTCAATTGACATGCAGTATGAAACTGAAAGGAGGTTGCATCACTATGATGCATAACATTGCATGTATTGTATTTTCAAGTGTGTGCATTCATCCTGTTGTCATTTTGTTTTGAAAGCAGAAGAATCATTCAACAGGTTGCTGAGACAAATGTAAACCAGTAAAACATATGAAGAGAAACAAACCTTGAATATAAGTTCAGTTGTTTAAACATTTGACAAACTATGGTGAGGGGGTAAGAAAACACACAAATCCAGCAGCTCCTGTATTTCAATACACCAGAACCCAATATTATTGGCGAGTCGGGTAGTCCATCATCACAGTTCGAGGGCAGGCATCATTTCAGTAATTTCATCCCGTTGCATTCACATCCGTGCCTTGAATGAGATTGAATGTGATCTTTGCTCTCAAGTATGTTTCCAAGTTTTACACTTTCGTGCTTTGCATGAATGGGAATGGAACCGTGTGTGTTGAATGAGTCTCCTTGTGAGCACTGAACTTTGTGTGGTGGAGTTCCTTTTTGTGTTGCTGTAATTGTGTCATTTCTTGATGAGAAAGATTAGGCAACATTGAGTCACTTCTAGCCATGATGCTCAATTAATTTACGAATGTACCCTAGTTACTAGGGACCGTTTACGTTGGAGATCAAGATCTATTGTATGCCTGTGTATTTGGGGAAGTAAAATCTGAAATAATGATGAAATTGTGTGTATCCAAAGTTAAAACTCGTGATTTGTCGCCCTCTGGTGTGTAAAAGGTGCAAAAGCTTACAGCACCTGGTATTCCCAGGCGGTCTCCCATCCAAGTACTGACCAGGCCCGAGCCTGCCTGGCTTCCGAGATCGGTCGAGATCGGGCGTATTCAGGCTAGTATGGCCGTAAGCCAGGGAGGCTGTCCCTGACGCTCTACTTAAAGGGAAGGCAATATCCGTTTCTGCCGTTCATACTTACAGTTGAACTGTCTCTCTACTCTAAAGCCCGGGACACACCAGCGCGCCGCAGACAGTCCCTGCTAACTCGCCACGTTGTGGCAACGTTGTGGCAACGTTGTGCGTTTGCTGGGGTGCCACACCAGACCGGAACTATATTTTACAAAACGAACACATTGTCTTGATAAAACAGCTGTAATTGAGTGCCTGACACGCCAGTCAAGCGCAATCTTGAGAAGGTGTGTATTTCAGTAAGGATTTCAATTGACATGCAGTATGAAACTGAAAGGAGGTTGCATCACTATGATGCATAACATTGCATGTATTGTATTTTCAAGTGTGTGCATTCATCCTGTTGTCATTTTGTTTTGAAAGCAGAAGAATCATTCAACAGGTTGCTGAGACAAATGTAAACCAGTAAAACATATGAAGAGAAACAAACCTTGAATATAAGTTCAGTTGTTTAAACATTTGACAAACTATGGTGAGGGGGTAAGAAAACACACAAATCCAGCAGCTCCTGTATTTCAATACACCAGAACCCAATATTATTGGCGAGTCGGGTAGTCCATCATCACAGTTCGAGGGCAGGCATCATTTCAGTAATTTCATCCCGTTGCATTCACATCCGTGCCTTGAATGAGATTGAATGTGATCTTTGCTCTCAAGTATGTTCCCAAGTTTTACACTTTCGTGCTTTGCATGAATGGGAATGGAACCGTGTGTGTTGAATGAGTCTCCTTGTGAGCACTGAACTTTGTGTGGTGGAGTTCCTTTTTGTGTTGCTGTAATTGTGTCATTTCTTGATGAGAAAGATTAGGCAACATTGAGTCACTTCTAGCCATGATGCTCAATTAATTTACGAATGTACCCTAGTTACTAGGGACCGTTTACGTTGGAGATCAAGATCTATTGTATGCCTGTGTATTTGGGGAAGTAAAATCTGAAATAATGATGAAATTGTGTGTATCCAAAGTTAAAACTCGTGATTTGTCGCCCTCTGGTGTGTAAAAGGTGCAAAAGCTTACAGCACCTGGTATTCCCAGGCGGTCTCCCATCCAAGTACTGACCAGGCCCGAGGCTGCCTGGCTTCCGAGATCGGTCGAGATCGGGCGTATTCAGGCTAGTATGGCCGTAAGCCAGGGAGGCTGTCCCTGACGCTCTACTTAAAGGGAAGGCAATATCCGTTTCTGCCGATCATACTTACAGTTGAACTGTCTCTCTACTCTAAAGCCCGGGACACACCAGCGCGCCGCAGACAGTCCCTGCTAACACGCCACGTTGAGGCAACGTTGTGGCAACGTTGTGCGTTAGTTGGGGTGCCACACCAGACCGGAACTATATTTTACAAAACGAACACATTGTCTTGATAAAACAGCTGTAATTGAGTGCCTGACACGCCAGTCAAGCGCAATCTTGAGAAGGTGTGCATTTCAGTAAGGATTTCAATTGACATGCAGTATGAAACTGAAAGGAGGTTGCATCACTATGATGCATAACATTGCATGTATTGTATTTTCAAGTGTGTGCATTCATCCTGTTGTCATTTTGTTTTGAAAGCAGAAGAATCATTCAACAGGTTGCTGAGACAAATGTAAACCAGTAAAACATATGAAGAGAAACAAACCTTGAATATAAGTTCAGTTGTTTAAACATTTGACAAACTATGGTGAGGGGGTAAGAAAACACACAAATCCAGCAGCTCCTGTATTTCAATACACCAGAACCCAATATTATTGGCGAGTCGGGTAGTCCATCATCACAGTTCGAGGGCAGGCATCATTTCAGTAATTTCATCCCGTTGCATTCACATCCGTGCCTTGAATGAGATTGAATGTGATCTTTGCTCTCAAGTATGTTTCCAAGTTTTAAACTTTCGTGCTTTGCATGAATGGGAATGGAACCGTGTGTGTTGAATGAGTCTCCTTGTGAGCACTGAACTTTGTGTGGTGGAGTTCCTTTTTGTGTTGCTGTAATTGTGTCATTTCTTGATGAGAAAGATTAGGCAACATTGAGTCACTTCTAGCCATGATGCTCAATTAATTTACGAATGTACCCTGGTTACTAGGGACCGTTTACGTTGGAGATCAAGATCTATTGTATGCCTGTGTATTTGGGGAAGTAAAATCTGAAATAATGATGAAATTGTGTGTATCCAAAGTTAAAACTCGTGATTTGTCGCCCTCTGGTGTGTAAAAGGTGCAAAAGCTTACAGCACATGGTATTCCCAGGCGGTCTCCCATCCAAGTACTGACCAGGCCCGAGCCTGCCTGGCTTCCGAGATCGGTCGAGATCGGGCGTATTCAGGCTAGTATGGCCGTAAGCCAGGGAGGCTGTCCCTGACGCTCTACTTAAAGGGAAGGCAATATCCGTTTCTGCCGTTCATACTTACAGTTGAACTGTCTCTCTACTCTAAAGCCCGGGACACACCAACGCGCCGCAGACAGTCCCTGCTAACTCGCCACGTTGTGGCAACGTTGTGGCAACGTTGTGCGTTTGCTGGGGTGCCACACCAGACCGGAACTATATTTTACAAAACGAACACATTGTCTTGATAAAACAGCTGTAATTGAGTGCCTGACATGCCAGTCAAGCGCAATCTTGAGAAGGTGTGCATTTCAGTAAGGATTTCAATTGACATGCAGTATGAAACTGAAAGGAGGTTGCATCACTATGATGCATAACATTGCATGTATTGTATTTTCAAATGTGTGCATTCATCCTGTTGTCATTTTGTTTTGAAAGCAGAAGAATCATTCAACAGGTTGCTGAGACAAATGTAAACCAGTAAAACATATGAAGAGAAACAAACCTTGAATATAAGTTCAGTTGTTTAAACATTTGACAAACTATGGTGAGGGGGTAAGAAAACACACAAATCCAGCAGCTCCTGTACTTCAATACACCAGAAGCCAATATTATTGGTGAGTCGGGTAGTCCATCATCACAGTTCGAGGGCAGGCATCATTTCAGTAATTTCATCCCGTTGCATTCACATCCGTGCCTTGAATGAGGTTGAATGTGATCTTTGCTCTCAAGTATGTTCCCAAGTTTTACACTTTCGTGCTTTGCATGAATGGGAATGGAACCGTGTGTGTTGAATGAGGCTCCTTGTGAGCACTGAACTTTGTCCGGTGGAGTTCCTTTTTGTGTTGCTGTAATTGTGTCATTTCTTGATGAGAAAGATTAGGCAACATTTAGTCACTTCTAGCCATGATGCTCAATTTATTTACGAATGTACCCTAGTTACTAGGGACCGTTTACGTTGGAGAACAAGATCTATTGTATGCCTGTGTATTTGGGGAAGTAAAATCTGAAATAATGATGAAATTGTGTGTATCCAAAGTTAAAACTCGTGATTTGTCGCCCTCTGGTGTGTAAAAGGTGCAAAAGCTTACAGCACCTGGTATTCCCAGGCGGTCTCCCATCCAAGTACCGACCAGGCCCGAGCCTGCTTGGCTTCGGAGATCGGACGAGATCGGGCGTATTCAGGCTAGTATGGCCGTAAGCCAGGGAGGCTGTCCCTGATGCTGTACTTAAAGGGAAGGCAATATCCGTTTCTGCCGTTCATACTTACAGTTGAACTGTCTCTCTACTCTAAAGCCCGGGACACAGCAGCGCGCCGCAGACAGTCCCTGCTAACACGCCACGTTGTGGCAACATTGTGGCAACGTTGTGCGTTAGCTGGGGTGCCACACCAGACCGGAACTATATTTTACAAAAAAAACACATTGTCTTGATAAAACAGCTGTAATTGAGTGCCTGACACGCCAGTCAAGCGCAATCTTGAGAAGGTGTGCATTTCAGTAAGGATTTCAATTGACATGCAGTATGAAACTGAAAGGAGGTTGCATCACTATGATGCATAACATTGCATGTATTGTATTTTCAAGTGTGTGCATTCATCCTGTTGTCATTTTGTTTTGAAAGCAGAAGAATCATTCAACAGGTTGCTGAGACAAATGTAAACCAGTAAAACATATGAAGAGAAACAAACCTTGAATATAAGTTCAGTTGTTTAAACATTTGACAAACTATGGTGAGGGGGTAAGAAAACACACAAATCCAGCAGCTCCTGTATTTCAATACACCAGAACCCAATATTATTGGCGAGTCGGGTAGTCCATCATCACAGTTCGAGGGCAGGCATCATTTCAGTAATTTCATCCCGTTGCATTCACATCCGTGCCTTGAATGAGATTGAATGTGATCTTTGCTCTCAAGTATGTTCCCAAGTTTTACACTTTCGTGCTTTGCATGAATGGGAATGGAACCGTGTGTGTTGAATGAGGCTCCTTGTGAGCACTGAACTTTGTCCGGTGGAGTTCCTTTTTGTGTTGCTGTAATTGTGTCATTTCTCGATGAGAAAGATTAGGCAACATTTAGTCACTTCTAGCCATGATGCTCAATTTATTTACGAATGTACACTAGTTACTAGGGACCGTTTACGTTGGAGAACAAGATCTATTCTATGCCTGTGTATTTGGGGAAGTCAAATCTGAAATAATGATGAAATTGCGTGTATCCAAAGTTAAAACTCGTGATTTGTCGCCCTCTGGTGTGTAAAAGATGCAAAAGCTTACAGCACCTGGTATTCCCAGGCGGTCTCCCATCCAAGTACTGACCAGGCCCGAGCCTGCTTAGCTTCCGAGATCGGACGAGATCGGGCGTATTCAGGCTAGTATGGCCGTAAGCCAGGGAAGCTGTCCCTGACGCTCTACTTAAAGGGAAGGCAATATCCGTTTCTTCCGCTCATACTTGCAATTGAACTGTCTCTCTACTCTAAAGTCCGGGACACACCAGCGCGCCGCAGACAGTCCCTGCTAACACGAAACGTTGTGGCAACGTTGTGCGTTAGCTGGGGTGCCACACCAGACCGGAACTATATATTACAAAACGAACACATTGTCTTGATAAAACAGCTGTAATTGAGTGCCTGACACGCCAGTCAAGCGCAATCTTGATAAGGTGTGCATTTCAGTAAGGATTTCAATTGACATGCAGTATGAAACTGAAAGGAGGTTGCATCACTATGATGCATAACATTGCATGTATTGTATTTTCAAGTGTGTGCATTCATCCTGTTGTCATTTTGTTTTGAAAGCAGAAGAATCATTCAACAGGTTGCTGAGACAAATGTAAACCAGTAAAACATATGAAGAGAAACAAACCTTGAATATAAGTTCAGTTGTTTAAACATTTGACAAACTATGGTGAGGGGGTAAGAAAACACACAAATCCAGCAGCTCCTGTATTTCAATACACCAGAACCCAATATTATTGGCGAGTCGGGTAGTCCATCATCACAGTTCGAGGGCAGGCATCATTTCAGTAATTTCATCCCGTTGCATTCACATCCGTGCCTTGAATGAGATTGTATGTGATCATTGCTCTCAAGTATGTTCCCAAGTTTTACACTTTCGTGCTTTGCATGAATGGGAATGGAACCGTGTGTGTTGAATGAAGCTCCTTGTGAGCACTGAACTTTGTCCGGTGGAGTTCCTTTTTGTGTTGCTGTAATTGTGTCATTTCTCGATGAGAAAGATTAGGCAACATTTAGTCACTTCTAGCCATGATGCTCAATTTATTTACGAATGTACCCTAGTTACTAGGGACCGTTTACGTTGGAGAACAAGATCTATTGTATGCCTGTGTATTTGGGGAAGTCAAATCTGAAATAATGATGAAATTGCTTGTATCCAAAGTTAAAACTCGTGATTTGTCGCCCTCTGGTGTGTAAAAGATGCAAAAGCTTACAGCACCTGGTATTCCCAGGCGGTCTCCCATCCAAGTACTGACCAGGCCCGAGCCTGCTTAGCTTCCGAGATCGGACGAGATCTGGCGTATTCAGGCTAGTATGGCCGTAAGCCGGGGAGGCTGTCCCTGACGTTCTACTTAAAGGGAAGGCAATATCCGTTTCTGCCGTTCATACTTACAGTTGAACTGTCTCTCTACTCTAAAGCCCGGGACACACCAGCGCAGCCGCAGACAGTCCCTGCTAACACGCCACGTTGTGGCAACATTGTGGCAACGTTGTGCGTTAGCTGGGGTGCCACACCAGACCGGAACTATATATTACAAAACGAACACATTCTCTTGATAAAACAGCTGTAATTGAGTGCCTGACACGCCAGTCAAGCGCAATCTTGAGAAGGTGTGCATTTCAGTAAGGATTTCAATTGACATGCAGTATGAAACTGAAAGGAGGTTGCATCACTATGATGCATAACATTGCATGTATTGTATTTTCAAGTGTGTGCATTCATCCTGTTGTCATTTTGTTTTGAAAGCAGAAGAATCATTCAACAGGTTGCTGAGACAAATGTAAACCAGTAAAACATATGAAGAGAAACAAACCTTGAATATAAGTTCAGTTGTTTAAACATTTGACAAACTATGGTGAGGGGGTAAGAAAACACAAAAATCCAGCAGCTCCTGTATTTCAATACACCAGAACCCAATATTATTGGCGAGTCGGGTAGTCCATCATCACAGTTCGAGGGCAGGCATCATTTCAGTAATTTCATCCCGTTGCATTCACATCCGTGCCTTGAATGAGATTGAATGTGATCTTTGCTCTCAAGTATTTTCCCAAGTTTTACACTTTCGTGCTTTGCATGAATGGGAATGGAACCGTGTGTGTTGAATGAGGCTCCTTGTGAGCACTGAACTTTGTCCGGTGGAGTTCCTTTTTGTGTTGCTGTAATTGTGTCATTTCTCGATGAGAAAGATTAGGCAACATTTAGTCACTTCTAGCCATGATGCTCAATTTATTTACGAATGTACACTAGTTACTAGGGACCGTTTACGTTGGAGAACAAGATCTATTCTATGCCTGTGTATTTGGGGAAGTCAAATCTGAAATAATGATGAAATTGCGTGTATCCAAAGTTAAAACTCGTGATTTGTCGCCCTCTGGTGTGTAAAAGATGCAAAAGCTTACAGCACCTGGTATTCCCAGGCGGTCTCCCATCCAAGTACTGACCAGGCCCGAGCCTGCTTAGCTTCCGAGATCGGACGAGATCGGGCGTATTCAGGCTAGTATGGCCGTAAGCCAGGGAGGCTGTCCCTGACGCTCTACTTAAAGGGAAGGCAATATCCGTTTCTTCCGCTCATACTTGCAATTGAACTGTCTCTCTACTCTAAAGTCCGGGACACACCAGCGCGCCGCAGACAGTCCCTGCTAACACGAAACGTTGTGGCAACGTTGTGCGTTAGCTGGGGTGCCACACCAGACCGGAACTATATATTACAAAACGAACACATTGTCTTGATAAAACAGCTGTAATTGAGTGCCTGACACGCCAGTCAAGCGCAATCTTGAGAAGGTGTGCATTTCAGTAAGGATTTCAATTGACATGCAGTATGAAACTGAAAGGAGGTTGCATCACTATGATGCATAACATTGCATGTATTGTATTTTCAAGTGTGTGCATTCATCCTGTTGTCATTTTGTTTTGAAAGCAGAAGAATCATTCAACAGGTTGCTGAGACAAATGTAAACCAGTAAAACATATGAAGAGAAACAAACCTTGAATATAAGTTCAGTTGTTTAAACATTTGACAAACTATGGTGAGGGGGTAAGAAAACACACAAATCCAGCAGCTCCTGTATTTCAATACACCAGAACCCAATATTATTGGCGAGTCGGGTAGTCCATCATCACAGTTCGAGGGCAGGCATCATTTCAGTAATTTCATCCCGTTGCATTCACATCCGTGCCTTGAATGAGATTGAATGTGATCTTTGCTCTCAAGTATGTTCCCAAGTTTTACACTTTCGTGCTTTGCATGAATGGGAATGGAACCGTGTGTGTTGAATGAAGCTCCTTGTGAGCACTGAACTTTGTCCGGTGGAGTTCCTTTTTGTGTTGCTGTAATTGTGTCATTTCTCGATGAGAAAGATTAGGCAACATTTAGTCACTTCTAGCCATGATGCTCAATTTATTTACGAATGTACCCTAGTTACTAGGGACCGTTTACGTTGGAGAACAAGATCTATTGTATGCCTGTGTATTTGGGGAAGTCAAATCTGAAATAATGATGAAATTGCGTGTATCCAAAGTTAAAACTCGTGATTTGTCGCCCTCTGGTGTGTAAAAGATGCAAAAGCTTACAGCACCTGGTATTCCCAGGCGGTCTCCCATCCAAGTACTGACCAGGCCCGAGCCTGCTTAGCTTCCGAGATCGGACGAGATCGGGCGTATTCAGGCTAGTATGGCCGTAAGCCAGGGAGGCTGTCCCTGACGCTCTACTTAAAGGGAAGGCAATATCCGTTTCTGCCGTTCATACTTACAGTTGAACTGTCTCTCTACTCTAAAGCCCGGGACACACCAGCGCGCCGCAGACAGTCCCTGCTAACACGCCACGTTGTGGCAACATTGTGGCAACGTTGTGCGTTAGCTGGGGTGCCACACCAGACCGGAACTATATATTACAAAACGAACACATTCTCTTGATAAAACAGCTGTAATTGAGTGCCTGACACGCCAGTCAAGCGCAATCTTGAGAAGGTGTGCATTTCAGTAAGGATTTCTATTGACATGCAGTATGAAACTGAAAGGAGGTTGCATCACTATGATGCATAACATTGCATGTATTGTATTTTCAAGTGTGTGCATTCATCCTGTTGTCATTTTGTTTTGAAAGCAGAAGAATCATTCAACAGGTTGCTGAGACAAATGTAAACCAGTAAAACATATGAAGAGAAACAAACCTTGAATATAAGTTCAGTTGTTTAAACATTTGACAAACTATGGTGAGGGGGTAAGAAAACACACAAATCCAGCAGCTCCTGTATTTCAATACACCAGAACCCAATATTATTGGCGAGTCGGGTAGTCCATCATCACAGTTCGAGGGCAGGCATCATTTCAGTAATTTCATCCCGTTGCATTCACATCCGTGCCTTGAATGAGATTGAATGTGATCTTTGCTCTCAAGTATGTTCCCAAGTTTTACACTTTCGTGCTTTGCATGAATGGGAATGGAACCGTGTGTGTTGAATGAGGCTCCTTGTGAGCACTGAACTTTGTCCGGTGGAGTTCCTTTTTGTGTTGCTGTAATTGTGTCATTTCTCGATGAGAAAGATTAGGCAACATTTAGTCACTTCTAGCCATGATGCTCAATTTATTTACGAATGTACCCTAGTTACTAGGGACCGTTTACGTTGGAGAACAAGATCTATTGTATGCCTGTGTATTTGGGGAAGTCAAATCTGAAATAATGATGAAATTGCGTGTATCCAAAGTTAAAACTCGTGATTTGTCGCCCTCTGGTGTGTAAAAGATGCAAAAGCTTACAGCACCTGGTATTCCCAGGCGGTCTCCCATCCAAGTACTGACCAGGCCCGAGCCTGCTTAGCTTCCGAGATCGGACGAGATCGGGCGTATTCAGGCTAGTATGGCCGTAAGCCAGGGAGGCTGTCCCTGACGCTCTACTTAAAGGGAAGGCAATATCCGTTTCTGCCGCTCATACTTGCAGTTGAACTCTCTCTCTACTCTAAAGTCCGGGACACACCAGCGCGCCGCAGACAGTCCCTGCTAACACGAAACGTTGTGGCAACGTTGTGCGTTAGCTGGGGTGCCACACCAGACCGGAACTATATATTACAAAACGAACATATTGTCTTGATAATACAGCTGTAATTGAGTGCCTGACACGCCAGTCAAGCGCAATCTTGAGAAGGTGTGCATTTCAGTAAGGATTTCAATTGACATGCAGTATGAAACTGAAAGGAGGTTGCATCACTATGATGCATAACATTGCATGTATTGTATTTTCAAGTGTGTGCATTCATCCTGTTGTCATTTTGTTTTGAAAGCAGAAGAATCATTCAACAGGTTGCTGAGACAAATGTAAACCAGTAAAACATATGAAGAGAAACAAACCTTGAATATAAGTTCAGTTGTTTAAACATTTGACAAACTATGGTGAGGGGGTAAGAAAACACACAAATCCAGCAGCTCCTGTATTTCAATACACCAGAACCCAATATTATTGGCGAGTCGGGTAGTCCATCATCACAGTTCGAGGGCAGGCATCATTTCAGTAATTTCATCCCGTTGCATTCACATCCGTGCCTTGAATGAGATTGAATGTGATCTTTGCTCTCAAGTATGTTCCCAAGTTTTACACTTTCGTGCTTTGCATGAATGGGAATGGAACCGTGTGTGTTGAATGAGGCTCCTTGTGAGCACTGATCTTTGTCCGGTGGAGTTCCTTTTTGTGTTGCTGTAATTGTGTCATTTCTCGATGAGAAAGATTAGGCAACATTTAGTCACTTCTAGCCATGATGCTCAATTTATTTACGAATGTACCCTAGTTACTAGGGACCGTTTACGTTGGAGAACAAGATCTATTGTATGCCTGTGTATTTGGGGAAGTCAAATCTGAAATAATGATGAAATTGCGTGTATCCAAAGTTAAAACTCGTGATTTGTCGCGCTCTGGTGTGTAAAAGATGCAAAAGCTTACAGCACCTGGTATTCCCAGGCGGTCTCCCATCCAAGTACTGACCAGGCCAGAGCCTGCTTAGCTTCCGAGATCGGACGAGATCGGGCGTATTCAGGCTAGTATGGCCGTAAGCCAGGGAGGCTGTCCCTGACGCTCTACTTAAAGGGAAGGCAATATCCGTTTCTGCCGTTCATACTTACAGTTGAACTGTCTCTCTACTCTAAAGCCCGGGACACACCAGCGCGCCGCAGACAGTCCCTGCTAACACGAAACGTTGTGGCAACGTTGTGCGTTAGCTGGGGTGCCACACCAGACCGGAACTATATATTACAAAACGAACACATTTGTCTTGATAAAACAGCTGTAATTGAGTGCCTGACACGCCAGTCAAGCGCAATCTTGAGAAGGTGTGCATTTCAGTAAGGATTTCAATTGACATGCAGTATGAAACTGAAAGGAGGTTGCATCACTATGATGCATAACATTGCATGTATTGTATTTTCAAGTGTGTGCATTCATCCTGTTGTCATTTTGTTTTGAAAGCAGAAGAATCATTCAACAGGTTGCTGAGACAAATGTAAACCAGTAAAACATATGAAGAGAAACAAACCTTGAATATAAGTTCAGTTGTTTAAACATTTGACAAACTATGGTGAGGGGGTAAGAAAACACACAAATCCAGCAGCTCCTGTATTTCAATACACCAGAACCCAATATTATTGGCGAGTCGGGTAGTCCATCATCACAGTTCGAGGGCAGGCATCATTTCAGTAATTTCATCCCGTTGCATTCACATCCGTGCCTTGAATGAGATTGAATGTGATCTTTGCTCTCAAGTATGTTCCCAAGTTTTACACTTTCGTGCTTTGCATGAATGGGAATGGAACCGTGTGTGTTGAATGAGGCTCCTTGTGAGCACTGATCTTTGTCCGGTGGAGTTCCTTTTTGTGTTGCTGTAATTGTGTCATTTCTCGATGAGAAAGATTAGGCAACATTTAGTCACTTCTAGCCATGATGCTCAATTTATTTACGAATGTACCCTAGTTACTAGGGACCGTTTACGTTGGAGAACAAGATCTATTGTATGCCTGTGTATTTGGGGAAGTCAAATCTGAAATAATGATGAAATTGCGTGTATCCAAAGTTAAAACTCGTGATTTGTCGCCCTCTGGTGTGTAAAATATGCAAAAGCTTACAGCACCTGGTATTCCCAGGCGGTCTCCCATGCAAGTACTGACCAGGCCCGAGCCTGCTTAGCTTCCGAGATCGGACGAGATCGGGCGTATTCAGGCTAGTATGGCCGTAAGCCAGGAATGCTGTCCCTGACGCTCTACTTAAAGGGAAGGCAATATCCGTTTCTGCCGTTCATACTTACAGTTGAACTGTCTCTCTACTCTAAAGCCCGGGACACACCAGCGCGCCGCAGACAGTCCCTGCTAAGACGCCACGTTGTGGCAACATTGTGGCAACGTTGTGCGTTAGCTGGGGTGCCACACCAGACCGGAACTATATTTTACAAAACGAACACATTGTCTTGATAATACAGCTGTAATTGAGTGCCTGACATGCCAGTCAAGCGCAATCTTGAGAAGGTGTGCATTTCAGTAAGGATTTCAATTGACATGCAGTATGAAACTGAAAGGAGGTTGCATCACTATGATGCATAACATTGCATGTATTGTATTTTCAAGTGTGTGCATTCATCCTGTTGTCATTTTGTTTTGAAAGCAGAAGAATCATTCAACAGGTTGCTGAGACAAATGTAAACCAGTAAAACATATGAAGAGAAACAAACCTTGAATATAAGTTCAGTTGTTTAAACATTTGACAAACTATGGTGAGGGGGTAAGAAAACACACAAATCGAGCAGCTCCTGTATTTCAATACACCAGAACCCAATATTATTGGCGAGTCGGGTAGTCCATCATCACAGTTCGAGGGCAGGCATCTTTTCAGTAATTTCATCCCGTTGCATTCACATCCGTGCCTTGAATGAGATTGAATGTGATCTTTGCTCTCAAGTATGTTCCCAAGTTTTACACTTTCGTGCTTTGCATGAATGGGAATGGAACCGTGTGTGTTGAATGAGGCTCCTTGTGAGCACTGATCTTTGTCCGGTGGAGTTCCTTTTTGTGTTGCTGTAATTGTGTCATTTCTCGATGAGAAAGATTAGGCAACATTTAGTCACTTCTAGCCATGATGCTCAATTTATTTACGAATGTACCCTAGTTACTAGGGACCGTTTACGTTGGAGAACAAGATCTATTGTATGCCTGTGTATTTGGGGAAGTCAAATCTGAAATAATGATGAAATTGCGTGTATCCAAAGTTAAAACTCGTGATTTGTCGCCCTCTGGTGTGTAAAAGATGCAAAAGCTTACAGCACCTGGTATTCCCAGGCGGTCTCCCATCCAAGTACTGACCAGGCCCGAGCCTGCTTAGCTTCCGAGATCGGGCGTATTCAGGCTAGTATGGCCGTAAGCCAGGGAGGCTGTCCCTGACGCTCTACTTAAAGGGAAGGCAATATCCGTTTCTGCCGCTCATACTTACAGTTGAACTGTCTCTCTACTCTAAAGCCCGGGACACACCAGCGCGCCGCAGACAGTCCCTGCTAACACGCCACGTTGTGGCAACATTGTGGCAACGTTGTGCGTTAGCTGGGGTGCCACACCAGACCGGAACTATATATTACAAAACGAACACATTCTCTTGATAAAACAGCTGTAATTGAGTGCCTGACACGCCAGTCAAGCGCAATCTTGAGAAGGTGTGCATTTCAGTAAGGATTTCTATTGACATGCAGTATGAAACTGAAAGGAGGTTGCATCACTATGATGCATAACATTGCATGTATTGTATTTTCAAGTGTGTGCATTCATCCTGTTGTCATTTTGTTTTGAAAGCAGAAGAATCATTCAACAGGTTGCTGAGACAAATGTAAACCAGTAAAACATATGAAGAGAAACAAACCTTGAATATAAGTTCAGTTGTTTAAAAATTTGACAAACTATGGTGAGGGGGTAAGAAAACACACAAATCCAGCAGCTCCTGTATTTCAATACACCAGAACCCAATATTATTGGCGAGTCGGGTAGTCCATCATCACAGTTCGAGGGCAGGCATCATTTCAGTAATTTCATCCCGTTGCATTCACATCCGTGCCTTGAATGAGATTGAATGTGATCTTTGCTCTCAAGTATGTTCCCAAGTTTTACACTTTCGTGCTTTGCATGAATGGGAATGGAACCGTGTGTGTTGAATGAGGCTCCTTGTGAGCACTGATCTTTGTCCGGTGGAGTTCCTTTTTGTGTTGCTGTAATTGTGTCATTTCTCGATGAGAAAGATTAGGCAACATTTAGTCACTTCTAGCCATGATGCTCAATTTATTTACGAATGTACCCTATTTACTAGGGACCGTTTACGTTGGAGAACAAGATCTATTGTATGCCTGTGTATTTGGGGAAGTCAAATCTGAAATAATGATGAAATTGCGTGTATCCAAAGTTAAAACTCGTGATTTGTCGCGCTCTGGTGTGTAAAAGATGCAAAAGCTTACAGCACCTGGTATTCCCAGGCGGTCTCCCATCCAAGTACTGACCAGGCCCGAGCCTGCTTAGCTTCCGAGATCGGACGAGATCGGGCGTATTCAGGCTAGTATGGCCGTAAGCCAGGGAGGCTGTCCCTGACGCTCTACTTAAAGGGAAGGCAATATCCGTTTCTGCCGTTCATACTTACAGTTGAACTGTCTCTCTACTCTAAAGCCCGGGACACACCAGCGCGCCGCAGACAGTCCCTGCTAACACGAAACGTTGTGGCAACGTTGTGCGTTAGCTGGGGTGCCACACCAGACCGGAACTATATTTTACAAAACGAACACATTTGTCTTGATAAAACAGCTGTAATTGAGTGCCTGACACGCCAGTCAAGCGCAATCTTGAGAAGGTGTGCATTTCAGTAAGGATTTCAATTGACATGCAGTATGAAACTGAAAGGAGGTTGCATCACTATGATGCATAACATTGCATGTATTGTATTTTCAAGTGTGTGCATTCATCCTGTTGTCATTTTGTTTTGAAAGCAGAAGAATCATTCAACAGGTTGCTGAGACAAATGTAAACCAGTAAAACATATGAAGAGAAACAAACCTTGAATATAAGTTCAGTTGTTTAAACATTTGACAAACTATGGTGAGGGGGTAAGAAAACACACAAATCCAGCAGCTCCTGTATTTCAATACACCAGAACCCAATATTATTGGCGAGTCGGGTAGTCCATCATCACAGTTCGAGGGCAGGCATCATTTCAGTAATTTCATCCCGTTGCATTCACATCCGTGCCTTGAATGAGATTGAATGTGATCTTTGCTCTCAAGTATGTTCCCAAGTTTTACACTTTCGTGCTTTGCATGAATGGGAATGGAACCGTGTGTGTTGAATGAGGCTCCTTGTGAGCACTGAACTTTGTCCGGTGGAGTTCCTTTTTGTGTTGCTGTAATTGTGTCATTTCTCGATGAGAAAGATTAGGCAACATTTAGTCACTTCTAGCCATGATGCTCAATTTATTTACGAATGTACCCTAGTTACTAGGGACCGTTTACGTTGGAGAACAAGATCTATTGTATGCCTGTGTATTTGGGGAAGTCAAATCTGAAATAATGATGAAATTGCGTGTATCCAAAGTTAAAACTCGTGATTTGTCGCCCTCTGGTGTGTAAAAGATGCAAAAGCTTACAGCACCTGGTATTCCCAGGCGGTCTCCCATCCAAGTACTGACCAGGCCCGAGCCTGCTTAGCTTCCGAGATCGGACGAGATCGGGCGTATTCAGGCTAGTATGGCCGTAAGCCAGGGAGGCTGTCCCTGACGCTCTACTTAAAGGGAAGGCAATATCCGTTTCTGCCGCTCATACTTGCAGTTGAACTCTCTCTCTACTCTAAAGTCCGGGACACACCAGCGCGCCGCAGACAGTCCCTGCTAACACGAAACGTTGTGGCAACGTTGTGCGTTAGCTGGGGTGCCACACCAGACCGGAACTATATATTACAAAACGAACATATTGTCTTGATAATACAGCTGTAATTGAGTGCCTGACACGCCAGTCAAGCGCAATCTTGAGAAGGTGTGCATTTCAGTAAGGATTTCAATTGACATGCAGTATGAAACTGAAAGGAGGTTGCATCACTATGATGCATAACATTGCATGTATTGTATTTTCAAGTGTGTGCATTCATCCTGTTGTCATTTTGTTTTGAAAGCAGAAGAATCATTCAACAGGTTGCTGAGACAAATGTAAACCAGTAAAACATATGAAGAGAAACAAACCTTGAATATAAGTTCAGTTGTTTAAACATTTGACAAACTATGGTGAGGGGGTAAGAAAACACACAAATCCAGCAGCTCCTGTATTTCAATACACCAGAACCCAATATTATTGGCGAGTCGGGTAGTCCATCATCACAGTTCGAGGGCAGGCATCATTTCAGTAATTTCATCCCGTTGCATTCACATCCGTGCCTTGAATGAGATTGAATGTGATCTTTGCTCTCAAGTATGTTCCCAAGTTTTACACTTTCGTGCTTTGCATGAATGGGAATGGAACCGTGTGTGTTGAATGAGGCTCCTTGTGAGCACTGATCTTTGTCCGGTGGAGTTCCTTTTTGTGTTGCTGTAATTGTGTCATTTCTCGATGAGAAAGATTAGGCAACATTTAGTCACTTCTAGCCATGATGCTCAATTTATTTACGAATGTACCCTATTTACTAGGGACCGTTTACGTTGGAGAACAAGATCTATTGTATGCCTGTGTATTTGGGGAAGTCAAATCTGAAATAATGATGAAATTGCGTGTATCCAAAGTTAAAACTCGTGATTTGTCGCGCTCTGGTGTGTAAAAGATGCAAAAGCTTACAGCACCTGGTATTCCCAGGCGGTCTCCCATCCAAGTACTGACCAGGCCCGAGCCTGCTTAGCTTCCGAGATCGGACGAGATCGGGCGTATTCAGGCTAGTATGGCCGTAAGCCAGGGAGGCTGTCCCTGACGCTCTACTTAAAGGGAAGGCAATATCCGTTTCTGCCGTTCATACTTACAGTTGAACTGTCTCTCTACTCTAAAGCCCGGGACACACCAGCGCGCCGCAGACAGTCCCTGCTAACACGCCACGTTGTGGCAACATTGTGGCAACGTTGTGCGTTAGCTGGGGTGCCACACCAGACCGGAACTATATTTTACAAAACGAACACATTTGTCTTGATAAAACAGCTGTAATTGAGTGCCTGACACGCCAGTCAAGCGCAATCTTGAGAAGGTGTGCATTTCAGTAAGGATTTCAATTGACGTGCAGTATGAAACTGAAAGGAGGTTGCATCACTATGATGCATAACATTGCATGTATTGTATTTTCAAGTGTGTGCATTCATCCTGTTGTAATTTTGTTTTGAAAGCAGAAGAATCATTCAACAGGTTGCTGAGACAAATGTAAACCAGTAAAACATATGAAGAGAAACAAACCTTGAATATAAGTTCAGTTGTTTAAACATTTGACAAACTATGGTGAGGGGGTAAGAAAACACACAAATCCAGCAGCTCCTGTATTTCAATACACCAGAACCCAATATTATTGGCGAGTCGGGTAGTCCATCATCACAGTTCGAGGGCAGGCATCATTTCAGTAATTTCATCCCGTTGCATTCACATCCGTGCCTTGAATGAGATTGAATGTGATCTTTGCTCTCAAGTATGTTCCCAAGTTTTACACTTTCGTGCTTTGCATGAATGGGAATGGAACCGTGTGTGTTGAATGAGGCTCCTTGTGAGCACTGAACTCTGTCCGGTGGAGTTCCTTTTTGTGTTGCTGTAATTGTGTCATTTCTCGATGAGAAAGATTAGGCAACATTTAGTCACTTCTAGCCATGATGCTCAATTTATTTACGAATGTACCCTAGTTACTAGGGACCGTTTACGTTGGAGAACAAGATCTATTGTATGCCTGTGTATTTGGGGAAGTCAAATCTGAAATAATGATGAAATTGCGTGTATCCAAAGTTAAAACTCGTGATTTGTCGCCCTCTGGTGTGTAAAAGATGCAAAAGCTTACAGCACCTGGTTTTCCCAGGTGGTCTCCCATCCAAGTACTGACCAGGCCCGAGCCTGCTTAGCTTCCGAGATCGGACGAGATCGGGCGTATTCAGGCTAGTATGGCCGTAAGCCAGGGAGGCTGTCCCTGACGCTCTACTTAAAGAGAAGGCAATATCCGTTTCTGCCGCTCATACTTGCAGTTGAACTGTCTCTCTACTCTAAAGTCCGGGACACACCAGCGCGCCGCAGACAGTCCCTGCTAACACGAAACGTTGTGGCAACGTTGTGCGTTAGCTGGGGTGCCACACCAGACCGGAACTATATTTTACAAAACGAACACATTGTCTTGATAAAACAGCTGTAATTGAGTGCCTGACACGCCAGTCAAGCGCAATCTTGAGAAGGTGTGCATTTCAGTAAGGATATCAATTGACATGCAGTATGAAACTGAAAGGAGGTTGCATCACTATGATGCATAACATTGCATGTATTATATTTTCAAGTGTGTGCATTCATCCTGTTGTCATTTTGTTTTGAAAGCAGAAGAATCATTCAACAGGTTGCTGAGACAAATGTAAACCAGTAAAACATATGAAGAGAAACAAACCTTGAATATAAGTTCAGTTGTTTAAACATTTGACAAACTATGGTGAGGGGGTAAGAAAACACACAAATCCAGCAGCTCCTGTATTTCAATACACCAGAAGCCAATATTATTGGCGAGTCGGGTAGTCCATCATCACAGTTCGAGGGCAGGCATCATTTCAGTAATTTCATCCCGTTGCATTCACATCCGTGCCTTGATTGAGATTGAATGTGATCATTGCTCTCAAGTATGTTCCCAAGTTTTACACTTTCGTGCTTTGCATGAATGGGAATGGAACCGTGTGTGTTGAATGAGGCTCCTTGTGAGCACTGAACTTTGTCCGGTGGAGTTCCTTTTTGTGTTGCTGTAATTGTGTCATTTCTCGATGAGAAAGATTAGGCAACATTTAGTCACTTCTAGCCATGATGCTCAATTTATTTACGAATGTACCCTAGTAACTAGGGACCGTTTACGTTGGAGAACAAGATCTATTGTATGCCTGTGTATTTGGGGAAGTCAAATCTGAAATAATGATGAAATTGCGTGTATCCAAAGTTAAAACTCGTGATTTGTCGCCCTCTGGTGTGTAAAAGATGCAAAAGCTTACAGCACCTGGTATTCCCAGGCGGTCTCCCATCCAAGTACTAACCAGGCCTGAGCCTGCTTAGCTTCCGAGATCGGACGAGATCGGGCGTATTCAGGCTAGTATGGCCGTAAGCCAGGGAGGCTGTCCTTGACCCTCTACTTAAAGGGAAGGCAATATCCGTTTCTGCCGCTCATACTTGCAGTTGAACTGTCTCTCTACTCTAAAGTCCGGGACACACCAGCACGCTGCAGACAGTCCCTGCTAACACGAAACGTTGTGGCAACGTTGTGCGTTAGCTGGGGTGCCACACCAGACCGGAACTATATTTTACAAAACGAACACATTGTCTTGATAATACAGCTGTAATTGAGTGCCTGACACGCCAGTCAAGCGCAATCTTGAGAAGGTGTGCATTTCAGTAAGGATTTCAATTGACATGCAGTATGAAACTGAAAGGAGGTTGCATCACTATGATGCATAACATTGCATGTATTGTATTTTCAAGTGTGTGCATTCATCCTGTTGTCATTTT
>NW_027102981.1:557500-607500 GCF_036373705.1 Amia ocellicauda
GTATGCCTGTGTATTTGGGGAAGTCAAATCTGAAATAATGATGAAATTGCGTGTATCCAAAGTTAAAACTCGTGATTTGTCGCGCTCTGGTGTGTAAAAGATGCAAAAGCTTACAGCACCTGGTATTCCCAGGCGGTCTCCCATTCAAGTACTGACCAGGCCCGAGCCTGCTTAGCTTCCGAGATCGGACGAGATCGGGCGTATTCAGGCTAGTATGGCCGTAAGCCAGGGAGGCTGTCCCTGACGCTCTACTTAAAGGGATGGCAATATCCGTTTCTGCCGTTCATACTTACAGTTGAACTGTCTCTCTACTCTAAAGCCCGGGACACACCAGCGCGCCGCAGACAGTCCCTGCTAATATGCCACGTTGTGGCAACGTTGTGCGTTAGCTGGGGTGCCACACCAGACCGGAACTATATTTTACAAAACGAACACATTTGTCTTGATAAAACAGCTGTAATTGAGTGCCTGACACGCCAGTCAAGCGCAATCTTGAGAAGGTGTGCATTTCAGTAAGGATTTCAATTGACATGCAGTATGAAACTGAAAGGAGGTTGCATCACTATGATGCATAACATTGCATGTATTGTATTTTCAAGTGTGTGCATTCATCCTGTTGTCATTTTGTTTTGAAAGCAGAAGAATCATTCAACAGGTTGCTGAGACAAATGTAAACCAGTAAAACATATGAAGAGAAACAAACCTTGAATATAAGTTCAGTTGTTTAAACATTTGACAAACTATGGTGAGGGGGTAAGAAAACACACAAATCCAGCAGCTCCTGTATTTCAATACACCAGAACCCAATATTATTGGCGAGTCGGGTAGTCCATCATCACAGTTCGAGGGCAGGCATCATTTCAGTAATTTCATCCCGTTGCATTCACATCCGTGCCTTGAATGAGATTCAATGTGATCTTTGCTCTCAAGTATGTTCCCAAGTTTTACACTTTCGTGCTTTGCATGAATGGGAATGGAACCGTGTGTGTTGAATGAGGCTCCTTGTGAGCACTGATCTTTGTCCGGTGGAGTTCCTTTTTGTGTTGCTGTAATTGTGTCATTTCTCGATGAGAAAGATTAGGCAACATTTAGTCACTTCTAGCCATGATGCTCAATTTATTTACGAATGTACCCTAGTTACTAGGGACCGTTTACGTTGGAGAACAAGATCTATTGTATGCATGTGTATTTGGGGAAGTCAAATCTGAAATAATGATGAAATTGCGTGTATCCAAAGTTAAAACTCGTGATTTGTCGCCCTTTGGTGTGTAAAAGATGCAAAAGCTTACAGCACCTGGTATTCCCAGGCGGTCTCCCATCCAAGTACTGACCAGGCCCGAGCCTGCTTAGCTTCCGAGATCGGACGAGATCGGGCGTATTCAGGCTAGTATGGCCGTAAGCCAGGGAGGCTGTCCCTGACGCTCTACTTAAAGGGATGGCAATATCCGTTTCTGCCGTTCATACTTACAGTTGAACTGTCTCTCTACTCTAAAGCCCGGGACACACCAGCGCGCCGCAGACAGTCCCTGCTAATATGCCACGTTGTGGCAACGTTGTGCGTTAGCTGGGGTGCCACACCAGACCGGAACTATATTTTACAAAACGAACACATTTGTCTTGATAAAACAGCTGTAATTGAGTGCCTGACACGCCAGTCAAGCGCAATCTTGAGAAGGTGTGCATTTCAGTAAGGATTTCAATTGACATGCAGTATGAAACTGAAAGGAGGTTGCATCACTATGATGCATAACATTGCATGTATTGTATTTTCAAGTGTGTGCATTCATCCTGTTGTCATTTTGTTTTGAAAGCAGAAGAATCATTCAACAGGTTGCTGAGACAAATGTAAACCAGTAAAACATATGAAGAGAAACAAACCTTGAATATAAGTTCAGTTGTTTAAACATTTGACAAACTATGGTGAGGGGGTAAGAAAACACACAAATCCAGCAGCTCCTGTATTTCAATACACCAGAACCCAATATTATTGGCGAGTCGGGTAGTCCATCATCACAGTTCGAGGGCAGGCATCATTTCAGTAATTTCATCCCGTTGCATTCACATCCGTGCCTTGAATGAGATTGAATGTGATCTTTGCTCTCAAGTATGTTCCCAAGTTTTACACTTTCGTGCTTTGCATGAATGGGAATGGAACCGTGTGTGTTGAATGAGGCTCCTTGTGAGCACTGATCTTTGTCCGGTGGAGTTCCTTTTTGTGTTGCTGTAATTGTGTCATTTCTCGATGAGAAAGATTAGGCAACATTTAGTCACTTCTAGCCATGATGCTCAATTTATTTACGAATGTACCCTAGTTACTAGGGACCGTTTACGTTGGAGAACAAGATCTATTGTATGCCTGTGTATTTGGGGAAGTCAAATCTGAAATAATGATGAAATTGCGTGTATCCAAAGTTAAAACTCGTGATTTGTCGCGCTCTGGTGTGTAAAAGATGCAAAAGCTTACAGCACCTGGTATTCCCAGGCGGTCTCCCATCCAAGTACTGACCAGGCCCGAGCCTGCTTAGCTTCCGAGATCGGACGAGATCGGGCGTATTCAGGCTAGTATGGCCGTAAGCCAGGGAGGCTGTCCCTGACGCTCTACTTAAAGGGATGGCAATATCCGTTTCTGCCGTTCATACTTACAGTTGAACTGTCTCTCTACTCTAAAGCCCGGGACACACCAGCGCGCCGCAGACAGTCCCTGCTAATATGCCACGTTGTGGCAACGTTGTGCGTTAGCTGGGGTGCCACACCAGACCGGAACTATATTTTACAAAACGAACACATTTGTCTTGATAAAACAGCTGTAATTGAGTGCCTGACACGCCAGTCAAGCGCAATCTTGAGAAGGTGTGCATTTCAGTAAGGATTTCAATTGACATGCAGTATGAAACTGAAAGGAGGTTGCATCACTATGATGCATAACATTGCATGTATTGTATTTTCAAGTGTGTGCATTCATCCTGTTGTCATTTTGTTTTGAAAGCAGAAGAATCATTCAACAGGTTGCTGAGACAAATGTAAACCAGTAAAACATATGAAGAGAAACAAACCTTGAATATAAGTTCAGTTGTTTAAACATTTGACAAACTATGGTGAGGGGGTAAGAAAACACACAAATCCAGCAGCTCCTGTATTTCAATACACCAGAACCCAATATTATTGGCGAGTCGGGTAGTCCATCATCACAGTTCGAGGGCAGGCATCATTTCAGTAATTTCATCCCGTTGCATTCACATCCGTGCCTTGAATGAGATTGAATGTGATCTTTGCTCTCAAGTATGTTCCCAAGTTTTACACTTTCGTGCTTTGCATGAATGGGAATGGAACCGTGTGTGTTGAATGAGGCTCCTTGTGAGCACTGAACTTTGTCCGGTGGAGTTCCTTTTTGTGTTGCTGTAATTGTGTCATTTCTCGATGAGAAAGATTAGGCAACATTTAGTCACTTCTAGCCATGATGCTCAATTTATTTACGAATGTACCCTAGTTACTAGGGACCGTTTACGTTGGAGAACAAGATCTATTGTATGCCTGTGTATTTGGGGAAGTCAAATCTGAAATAATGATGAAATTGCGTGTATCCAAAGTTAAAACTCGTGATTTGTCGCCCTCTGGTGTGTAAAAGATGCAAAAGCTTACAGCACCTGGTATTCCCAGGCGGTCTCCCATGCAAGTACTGACCAGGCCCGAGCCTGCTTAGCTTCCGAGATCGGACGAGATCGGGCGTATTCAGGCTAGTATGGCCGTAAGCCAGGAATGCTGACCCTGACGCTCTACTTAAAGGGAAGGCAATATCCGTTTCTGCCGTTCATACTTACAGTTGAACTGTCTCTCTACTCTAAAGCCCGGGACACACCAGCGCGCCGCAGACAGTCCCTGCTAACACGCCACGTTGTGGCAACATTGTGGCAACGTTGTGCGTTAGCTGGGGTGCCACACCAGACCGGAACTTTATTTTACAAAACGAACACATTGTCTTGATAATACAGCTGTAATTGAGTGCCTGACACGCCAGTCAAGCGCAATCTTGAGAAGGTGTGCATTTCAGTAAGGATTTCAATTGACATGCAGTATGAAACTGAAAGGAGGTTGCATCACTATGATGCATAACATTGCATGTATTGTATTTTAAAGTGTTTGCATTCATCCTGTTGTCATTTTGTTTTGAAAGCAGAAGAATCATTCAACAGGTTGCTGAGACAAATGTAAACCAGTAAAACATATGAAGAGAAACAAACCTTGAATATAAGTTCAGTTGTTTAAACATTTGACAAACTATGGTGAGGGGGTAAGAAAACACACAAATCCAGCAGCTCCTGTATTTCAATACACCAGAACCCAATATTATTGGCGAGTCGGGTAGTCCATCATCACAGTTCGAGGGCAGGCATCATTTCAGTAATTTCATCCCGTTGCATTCACATCCGTGCCTTGAATGAGATTGAATGTGATCTTTGCTCTCAAGTATGTTCCCAAGTTTTACACTTTCGTGCTTTGCATGAATGGGAATGGAACCGTGTGTGTTGAATGAGGCTCCTTGTGAGCACTGAACTTTGTCCGGTGGAGTTCCTTTTTGTGTTGCTGTAATTGTGTCATTTCTCGATGAGAAAGATTAGGCAACATTTAGTCACTTCTAGCCATGATGCTCAATTTATTTACGAATGTACCCTAGTTACTAGGGACCGTTTACGTTGGAGAACAAGATCTATTGTATGCCTGTGTATTTGGGGAAGTCAAATCTGAAATAATGATGAAATTGCGTGTATCCAAAGTTAAAACTCGTGATTTGTCGCCCTCTGGTGTGTAAAAGATGCAAAAGCTTACAGCACCTGGTATTCCCAGGCGGTCTCCCATCCAAGTACTGACCAGGCCCGAGCCTGCTTAGCTTCTGAGATCGGACGAGATCGGGCGTATTCAGGCTAGTATGGCCGTAAGCCAGGGAGGCTGTCCCTGACGCTCTACTTAAAGGGAAGGCAATATCCGTTTCTGCCGTTCATACTTACAGTTGAACTGTCTCTCTACTCTAAAGCCCGGGACACACCAGCGCGCCGCAGACAGTCCCTGCTAACACGCCACGTTGTGGCAACATTGTGGCAACGTTGTGCGTTAGCTGGGGTGCCACACCAGACCGGAACTATATATTACAAAACGAACACATTGTCTTGATAAAACAGCTGTAATTGAGTGCCTGACACGCCAGTCAAGCGCAATCTTGAGAAGGTGTGCATTTCAGTAAGGATTTCAATTGACATGCAGTATGAAACTGAAAGGAGGTTGCATCACTATGATGCATAACATTGCATGTATTGTATTTTCAAGTGTGTGCATTCATCCTGTTGTCATTTTGTTTTGAAAGCAGAAGAATCATTCAACAGGTTGCTGAGACAAATGTAAACCAGTAAAACATATGAAGAGAAACAAACCTTGAATATAAGTTCAGTTGTTTAAACATTTGACAAACTATGGTGAGGGGGTAAGAAAACATACAAATCCAGCAGCTCCTGTATTTCAATACACCAGAACCCAACATTATTGGCGAGTCGGGTAGTCCATCATCACAGTTCGAGGGCAGGCATCATTTCAGTAATTTCATCCCGTTGCATTCACATCCGTGCCTTGAATGAGATTGAATGTGATCTTTGCTCTCAAGTATGTTCCCAAGTTTTACACTTTCGTGCTTTGCATGAATGGGAATGGAACCGTGTGTGTTGAATGAGGCTCCTTGTGAGCACTGAACTTTGTCCGGTGGAGTTCCTTTTTGTGTTGCTGTAATTGTGTCATTTCTCGATGAGAAAGATTAGGCAACATTTAGTCACTTCTAGCCATGATGCTCAATTTATTTACGAATGTACCCTAGTTACTAGGGACCGTTTACGTTGGAGAACAAGATCTATTGTATGCCTGTGTATTTGGGGAAGTCAAATCTGAAATAATGATGAAATTGCGTGTATCCAAAGTTAAAACTCGTGATTTGTCGCCCTCTGGTGTGTAAAAGATGCAAAAGCTTACAGCACCTGGTATTCCCAGGTGGTCTCCCATACAAGTACTGACCAGGCCCAAGCCTCCTTAGCTTCCGAGATCGGACGAGATCGGGCGTATTCAGGCTAGTATGGCCGTAAGCCAGGGAGGCTGTCCCTGACGCTCTACTTAAAGGGAAGGCAATATCCGTTTCTGCCGTTCATACTTACAGTTGAACTGTCTCTCTACTCTAAAGCCCGGGACACACCAGCGCGCCGCAGACAGTCCCTGCTAACACGCCACGTTGTGGCAACATTGTGGCAACGTTGTGCGTTAGCTGGGGTGCCACACCAGACCGGAACTATATATTACAAAACGAACACATTGTCTTGATAAAACAGCTGTAATTGAGTGCCTGACACGCCAGTCAAGCGCAATCTTGAGAAGGTGTGCATTTCAGTAAGGATTTCAATTGACATGCAGTATGAAACTGAAAGGAGGTTGCATCACTATGATGCATAACATTGCATGTATTGTATTTTCAAGTGTGTGCATTCATCCTGTTGTCATTTTGTTTTGAAAGCAGAAGAATCATTCAACAGGTTGCTGAGACAAATGTAAACCAGTAAAACATATGAAGAGAAACAAACCTTGAATATAAGTTCAGTTGTTTAAACATTTGACAAACTATGGTGAGGGGGTAAGAAAACACACAAATCCAGCAGCTCCTGTATTTCAATACACCAGAACCCAATATTATTGGCGAGTCGGGTAGTCCATCATCACAGTTCGAGGGCAGGCATCATTTCAGTAATTTCATCCCGTTGCATTCACATCCGTGCCTTGAATGAGATTGAATGTGATCTTTGCTCTCAAGTATGTTCCCAAGTTTTACACTTTCGTGCTTTGCATGAATGGGAATGGAACCGTGTGTGTTGAATGAGGCTCCTTGTGAGCACTGATCTTTGTCCGGTGGAGTTCCTTTTTGTGTTGCTGTAATTGTGTCATTTCTCGATGAGAAAGATTAGGCAACATTTAGTCACTTCTAGCCATGATGCTCAATTTATTTACGAATGTACCCTAGTTACTAGGGACCGTTTACGTTGGAGAACAAGATCTATTGTATGCATGTGTATTTGGGGAAGTCAAATCTGAAATAATGATGAAATTGCGTGTATCCAAAGTTAAAACTCGTGATTTGTCGCCCTTTGGTGTGTAAAAGATGCAAAAGCTTACAGCACCTGGTATTCCCAGGCGGTCTCCCATCCAAGTACTGACCAGGCCCGAGCCTGCTTAGCTTCCGAGATCGGACGAGATCGGGCGTATTCAGGCTAGTATGGCCGTAAGCCAGGGAGGCTGTCCCTGACGCTCTACTTAAAGGGATGGCAATATCCGTTTCTGCCGTTCATACTTACAGTTGAACTGTCTCTCTACTCTAAAGCCCGGGACACACCAGCGCGCCGCAGACAGTCCCTGCTAATATGCCACGTTGTGGCAACGTTGTGCGTTAGCTGGGGTGCCACACCAGACCGGAACTATATTTTACAAAACGAACACATTTGTCTTGATAAAACAGCTGTAATTGAGTGCCTGACACGCCAGTCAAGCGCAATCTTGAGAAGGTGTGCATTTCAGTAAGGATTTCAATTGACATGCAGTATGAAACTGAAAGGAGGTTGCATCACTATGATGCATAACATTGCATGTATTGTATTTTCAAGTGTGTGCATTCATCCTGTTGTCATTTTGTTTTGAAAGCAGAAGAATCATTCAACAGGTTGCTGAGACAAATGTAAACCAGTAAAACATATGAAGAGAAACAAACCTTGAATATAAGTTCAGTTGTTTAAACATTTGACAAACTATGGTGAGGGGGTAAGAAAACACACAAATCCAGCAGCTCCTGTATTTCAATACACCAGAACCCAATATTATTGGCGAGTCGGGTAGTCCATCATCACAGTTCGAGGGCAGGCATCATTTCAGTAATTTCATCCCGTTGCATTCACATCCGTGCCTTGAATGAGATTGAATGTGATCTTTGCTCTCAAGTATGTTCCCAAGTTTTACACTTTCGTGCTTTGCATGAATGGGAATGGAACCGTGTGTGTTGAATGAGGCTCCTTGTGAGCACTGATCTTTGTCCGGTGGAGTTCCTTTTTGTGTTGCTGTAATTGTGTCATTTCTCGATGAGAAAGATTAGGCAACATTTAGTCACTTCTAGCCATGATGCTCAATTTATTTACGAATGTACCCTAGTTACTAGGGACCGTTTACGTTGGAGAACAAGATCTATTGTATGCCTGTGTATTTGGGGAAGTCAAATCTGAAATAATGATGAAATTGCGTGTATCCAAAGTTAAAACTCGTGATTTGTCGCGCTCTGGTGTGTAAAAGATGCAAAAGCTTACAGCACCTGGTATTCCCAGGCGGTCTCCCATCCAAGTACTGACCAGGCCCGAGCCTGCTTAGCTTCCGAGATCGGACGAGATCGGGCGTATTCAGGCTAGTATGGCCGTAAGCCAGGGAGGCTGTCCCTGACGCTCTACTTAAAGGGATGGCAATATCCGTTTCTGCCGTTCATACTTACAGTTGAACTGTCTCTCTACTCTAAAGCCCGGGACACACCAGCGCGCCGCAGACAGTCCCTGCTAATATGCCACGTTGTGGCAACGTTGTGCGTTAGCTGGGGTGCCACACCAGACCGGAACTATATTTTACAAAACGAACACATTTGTCTTGATAAAACAGCTGTAATTGAGTGCCTGACACGCCAGTCAAGCGCAATCTTGAGAAGGTGTGCATTTCAGTAAGGATTTCAATTGACATGCAGTATGAAACTGAAAGGAGGTTGCATCACTATGATGCATAACATTGCATGTATTGTATTTTCAAGTGTGTGCATTCATCCTGTTGTCATTTTGTTTTGAAAGCAGAAGAATCATTCAACAGGTTGCTGAGACAAATGTAAACCAGTAAAACATATGAAGAGAAACAAACCTTGAATATAAGTTCAGTTGTTTAAACATTTGACAAACTATGGTGAGGGGGTAAGAAAACACACAAATCCAGCAGCTCCTGTATTTCAATACACCAGAACCCAATATTATTGGCGAGTCGGGTAGTCCATCATCACAGTTCGAGGGCAGGCATCATTTCAGTAATTTCACCCCGTTGCATTCACATCCGTGCCTTGAATGAGATTCAATGTGATCTTTGCTCTCAAGTATGTTCCCAAGTTTTACACTTTCGTGCTTTGCATGAATGGGAATGGAACCGTGTGTGTTGAATGAGGCTCCTTGTGAGCACTGATCTTTGTCCGGTGGAGTTCCTTTTTGTGTTGCTGTAATTGTGTCATTTCTCGATGAGAAAGATTAGGCAACATTTAGTCACTTCTAGCCATGATGCTCAATTTATTTACGAATGTACCCTAGTTACTAGGGACCGTTTACGTTGGAGAACAAGATCTATTGTATGCCTGTGTATTTGGGGAAGTCAAATCTGAAATAATGATGAAATTGCGTGTATCCAAAGTTAAAACTCGTGATTTGTCGCGCTCTGGTGTGTAAAAGATGCAAAAGCTTACAGCACCTGGTATTCCCAGGCAGTCTCCCATTCAAGTACTGACCAGGCCCGAGCCTGCTTAGCTTCCGAGATCGGACGAGATCGGGCGTATTCAGACTAGTATGGCCGTAAGCCAGGGAGGCTGTCCCTGACGCTCTACTTAAAGGGATGGCAATATCCGTTTCTGCCGTTCATACTTACAGTTGAACTGTCTCTCTACTCTAAAGCCCGGGACACACCAGCGCGCCGCAGACAGTCCCTGCTAATATGCCACGTTGTGGCAACGTTGTGCGTTAGCTGGGGTGCCACACCAGACCGGAACTATATTTTACAAAACGAACACATTTGTCTTGATAAAACAGCTGTAATTGAGTGCCTGACACGCCAGTCAAGCGCAATCTTGAGAAGGTGTGCATTTCAGTAAGGATTTCAATTGACATGCAGTATGAAACTGAAAGGAGGTTGCATCACTATGATGCATAACATTGCATGTATTGTATTTTCAAGTGTGTGCATTCATCCTGTTGTCATTTTGTTTTGAAAGCAGAAGAATCATTCAACAGGTTGCTGAGACAAATGTAAACCAGTAAAACATATGAAGAGAAACAAACCTTGAATATAAGTTCAGTTGTTTAAACATTTGACAAACTATGGTGAGGGGGTAAGAAAACACACAAATCCAGCAGCTCCTGTATTTCAATACACCAGAACCCAATATTATTGGCGAGTCGGGTAGTCCATCATCACAGTTCGAGGGCAGGCATCATTTCAGTAATTTCATCCCGTTGCATTCACATCCGTGCCTTGAATGAGATTCAATGTGATCTTTGCTCTCAAGTATGTTCCCAAGTTTTACACTTTCGTGCTTTGCATGAATGGGAATGGAACCGTGTGTGTTGAATGAGGCTCCTTGTGAGCACTGATCTTTGTCCGGTGGAGTTCCTTTTTGTGTTGCTGTAATTGTGTCATTTCTCGATGAGAAAGATTAGGCAACATTTAGTCACTTCTAGCCATGATGCTCAATTTATTTACGAATGTACCCTAGTTACTAGGGACCGTTTACGTTGGAGAACAAGATCTATTGTATGCCTGTGTATTTGGGGAAGTCAAATCTGAAATAATGATGAAATTGCGTGTATCCAAAGTTAAAACTCGTGATTTGTCGCGCTCTGGTGTGTAAAAGATGCAAAAGCTTACAGCACCTGGTATTCCCAGGCGGTCTCCCATCCAAGTACTGACCAGGCCCGAGCCTGCTTAGCTTCCGAGATCGGACGAGATCGGGCGTATTCAGGCTAGTATGGCCGTAAGCCAGGGAGGGTGTCCCTGACGCTCTACTTAAAGGGATGGCAATATCCGTTTCTGCCGTTCATACTTACAGTTGAACTGTCTCTCTACTCTAAAGCCCGGGACACACCAGCGCGCCGCAGACAGTCCCTGCTAATATGCCACGTTGTGGCAACGTTGTGCGTTAGCTGGGGTGCCACACCAGACCGGAACTATATATTACAAAACGAACACATTGTCTTGATAAAACAGCTGTAATTGAGTGCCTGACACGCCAGTCAAGCGCAATCTTGAGAAGGTGTGCATTTCAGTAAGGATTTCAATTGACATGCAGTATGAAACTGAAAGGAGGTTGCATCACTATGATGCATAACATTGCATGTATTGTATTTTCAAGTGTGTGCATTCATCCTTTTGTCATTTTGTTTTGAAAGCAGAAGAATCATTCAACAGGTTGCTGAGACAAATGTAAACCAGTAAAACATATGAAGAGAAACAAACCTTGAATATAAGTTCAGTTGTTTAAACATTTGACAAACTATGGTGAGGGGGTAAGAAAACACACAAATCCAGCAGCTCCTGTATTTCAATACACCAGAACCCAATATTATTGGCGAGTCGGGTAGTCCATCATCACAGTTCGAGGGCAGGCATCATTTCAGTAATTTCATCCCGTTGCATTCACATCCGTGCCTTGAATGAGATTGAATATGATCTTTGCTCTCAAGTATGTTCCCAAGTTTTACACTTTCGTGCTTTGCATGAATGGGAATGGAACCGTGTGTGTTGAATGAGGCTCCTTGTGAGCACTGAACTTTGTCCGGTGGAGTTCCTTTTTGTGTTGCTATAATTGTGTCATTTCTCGATGAGAAAGATTAGGCAACATTTAGTCACTTCTAGCCATGATGCTCAATTTATTTACAAATGTACACTAGTTACTAGGGACCGTTTACGTTGGAGAACAAGATCTATTGTATGCCTGTGTATTTGGGGAAGTCAAATCTGAAATAATGATGAAATTGCGTGTATCCAAAGTTAAAACTTGTGATTTGTCGCCCTTTGGTGTGTAAAAGATGCAAAGGCTTACAGCACCTGGTATTCCCAGGCGGTCTCCCATCCAAGTACTGACCAGGCCCGAGCCTGCTTAGCTTCCGAGATCGGACGAGATCGGGCGTATTCAGGCTAGTATGGCCGTAAGCCAGGGAGGCTGTCCCTGACGCTCTACTTAAAGGGAAGGCAATATCCGTTTCTGCCGCTCATACTTGCAGTTGAACTGTCTCTCTACTCTAAAGCCCGGGACACACCAGCGCGCCGCAGCCAGTCCCTGCTAACACGAAACGTTGTGGCAACGTTGTGCGTTAGCTGGGGTGCCACACCAGACCGGAACTATATTTTACAAAACGAACACATTGTCTTGATAATACAGCTGTAATTGAGTGCCTGACACGCCAGTCAAGCGCAATCTTGAGAAGGTGTGCATTTCAGTAAGGATTTCAATTGACATGCAGTATGAAACTGAAAGGAGGTTGCATCACTATGATGCATAACATTGCATGTATTGTATTTTCAAGTGTGTGCATTCATCCTGTTGTCATTTTGTTTTGAAAGCAGAAGAATCATTCAACAGGTTGCTGAGACAAATGTAAACCAGTAAAACATATGAAGAGAAACAAACCTTGAATATAAGTTCAGTTGTTTAAACATTTGACAAACTATGGTGAGGGGGTAAGAAAACACACAAATCCAGCAGCTCCTGTATTTCAATACACCAGAACCCAATATTATTGGCGAGTCGGGTAGTCCATCATCACAGTTCGAGGGCAGGCATCATTTCAGTAATTTCATCCCGTTGCATTCACATCCGTGCCTTGAATGAGATTGAATGTGATCTTTGCTCTCAAGTATGTTCCCAAGTTTTACACTTTCGTGCTTTGCATGAATGGGAATGGAACCGTGTGTGTTGAATGAGGCTCCTTGTGAGCACTGATCTTTGTCCGGTGGAGTTCCTTTTTGTGTTGCTGTAATTGTGTCATTTCTCGATGAGAAAGATTAGGCAACATTTAGTCACTTCTAGCCATGATGCTCAATTTATTTACGAATGTACCCTAGTTACTAGGGACCGTTTACGTTGGAGAACAAGATCTATTGTATGCCTGTGTATTTGGGGAAGTCAAATCTGAAATAATGATGAAATTGCGTGTATCCAAAGTTAAAACTCGTGATTTGTCGCGCTCTGGTGTGTAAAAGATGCAAAAGCTTACAGCACCTGGTATTCCCAGGCGGTCTCCCATCCAAGTACTGACCAGGCCCGAGCCTGCTTAGCTTCCGAGATCGGACGAGATCGGGCGTATTCAGGCTAGTATGGCCGTAAGCCAGGGAGGCTGTCCCTGACGCTCTACTTAAAGGGATGGCAATATCCGTTTCTGCCGTTCATACTTACAGTTGAACTGTCTCTCTACTCTAAAGCCCGGGACACACCAGCGCGCCGCAGACAGTCCCTGCTAATATGCCACGTTGTGGCAACGTTGTGCGTTAGCTGGGGTGCCACACCAGACCGGAACTATATTTTACAAAACGAACACATTTGTCTTGATAAAACAGCTGTAATTGAGTGCCTGACACGCCAGTCAAGCGCAATCTTGAGAAGGTGTGCATTTCAGTAAGGATTTCAATTGACATGCAGTATGAAACTGAAAGGAGGTTGCATCACTATGATGCATAACATTGCATGTATTGTATTTTCAAGTGTGTGCATTCATCCTGTTGTCATTTTGTTTTGAAAGCAGAAGAATCATTCAACAGGTTGCTGAGACAAATGTAAACCAGTAAAACATATGAAGAGAAACAAACCTTGAATATAAGTTCAGTTGTTTAAACATTTGACAAACTATGGTGAGGGGGTAAGAAAACACACAAATCCAGCAGCTCCTGTATTTCAATACACCAGAACCCAATATATTGGCGAGTCGGGTAGTCCATCATCACAGTTCGAGGGCAGGCATCATTTCAGTAATTTCATCCCGTTGCATTCACATCCGTGCCTTGAATGAGATTGAATGTGATCTTTGCTCTCAAGTATGTTCCCAAGTTTTACACTTTCGTGCTTTGCATGAATGGGAATGGAACCGTGTGTGTTGAATGAGGCTCCTTGTGAGCACTGATCTTTGTCCGGTGGAGTTCCTTTTTGTGTTGCTGTAATTGTGTCATTTCTCGATGAGAAAGATTAGGCAACATTTAGTCACTTCTAGCCATGATGCTCAATTTATTTACGAATGTACCCTAGTTACTAAGGACCGTTTACGTTGGAGAACAAGATCTATTGTATGCCTGTGTATTTGGGGAAGTCAAATCTGAAATAATGATGAAATTGCGTGTATCCAAAGTTAAAACTCGTGATTTGTCGCCCTTTGGTGTGTAAAAGATGCAAAAGCTTACAGCACCTGGTATTCCCAGGCGGTCTCCCATCCAAGTACTGACCAGGCCCAAGCCTGCTTAGCTTCCGAGATCGGACGAGATCGGGCGTATTCAGGCTAGTATGGCCGTAAGCCAGGGAGGCTGTCCCTGACGCTCTACTTAAAGGGATGGCAATATCCGTTTCTGCCGTTCATACTTACAGTTGAACTGTCTCTCTACTCTAAAGCCCGGGACACACCAGCGCGCCGCAGACAGTCCCTGCTAATATGCCACGTTGTGGCAACGTTGTGCGTTAGCTGGGGTGCCACACCAGACCGGAACTATATTTTACAAAACGAACACATTTGTCTTGATAAAACAGCTGTATTTGAGTGCCTGACACGCCAGTCAAGCGCAATCTTGAGAAGGTGTGCATTTCAGTAAGGATTTCAATTGACATGCAGTATGAAACTGAAAGGAGGTTGCATCACTATGATGCATAACATTGCATGTATTGTATTTTCAAGTGTGTGCATTCATCCTGTTGTCATTTTGTTTTGAAAGCAGAAGAATCATTCAACAGGTTGCTGAGACAAATGTAAACCAGTAAAACATATGAAGAGAAACAAACCTTGAATATAAGTTCAGTTGTTTAAACATTTGACAAACTATGGTGAGGGGGTAAGAAAACACACAAATCCAGCAGCTCCTGTATTTCAATACACCAGAACCCAATATTATTGGCGAGTCGGGTAGTCCATCATCACAGTTCGAGGGCAGGCATCATTTCAGTAATTTCATCCCGTTGCATTCACATCCGTGCCTTGAATGAGATTGAATGTGATCTTTGCTCTCAAGTATGTTCCCAAGTTTTACACTTTCGTGCTTTGCATGAATGGGAATGGAACTGTGTGTGTTGAATGAGGCTCCTTGTGAGCACTGATCTTTGTCCGGTGGAGTTCCTTTTTGTGTTGCTGTAATTGTGTCATTTCTCGATGAGAAAGATTAGGCAACATTTAGTCACTTCTAGCCATGATGCTCAATTTATTTACGAATGTACCCTAGTTACTAGGGACCGTTTACGTTGGAGAACAAGATCTATTGTATGCCTGTGTATTTGGGGAAGTCAAATCTGAAATAATGATGAAATTGCGTGTATCCAAAGTTAAAACTCGTGATTTGTCGCGCTCTGGTGTGTAAAAGATGCAAAAGCTTACAGCACCTGGTATTCCCAGGCGGTCTCCATTCCAAGTACTGACCAGGCCCGAGCCTGCTTAGCTTCCGAGATCGGACGAGATCGGGCGTATTCAGGCTAGTATGGCCGTAAGCCAGGGAGGCTGTCCCTGACGCTCTACTTAAAGGGATGGCAATATCCGTTTCTGCCGTTCATACTTACAGTTGAACTGTCTCTCTACTCTAAAGCCCGGGACACACCAGCGCGCCGCAGACAGTCCCTGCTAATATGCCACGTTGTGGCAACGTTGTGCGTTAGCTGGGGTGCCACACCAGACCGGAACTATATTTTACAAAACGAACACATTTGTCTTGATAAAACAGCTGTAATTGAGTGCCTGACACGCCAGTCAAGCGCAATCTTGAGAAGGTGTGCATTTCAGTAAGGATTTCAATTGACATGCAGTATGAAACTGAAAGGAGGTTGCATCACTATGATGCATAACATTGCATGTATTGTATTTTCAAGTGTGTGCATTCATCCTGTTGTCATTTTGTTTTGAAAGCAGAAGAATCATTCAACAGGTTGCTGAGACAAATGTAAACCAGTAAAACATATGAAGAGAAACAAACCTTGAATATAAGTTCAGTTGTTTAAACATTTGACAATCTATGGTGAGGGGGTAAGAAAACACACAAATCCAGCAGCTCCTGTATTTCAATACACCAGAACCCAATATTATTGGCGAGTCGGGTAGTCCATCATCACAGTTCGAGGGCAGGCATCATTTCAGTAATTTCATCCCGTTGCATTCACATCCGTGCCTTGAATGAGATTCAATGTGATCTTTGCTCTCAAGTATGTTCCCAAGTTTTACACTTTCGTGCTTTGCATGAATGGGAATGGAACCGTGTGTGTTGAATGAGGCTCCTTGTGAGCACTGATCTTTGTCCGGTGGAGTTCCTTTTTGTGTTGCTGTAATTGTGTCATTTCTCGATGAGAAAGATTAGGCAACATTTAGTCACTTCTAGCCATGATGCTCAATTTATTTACGAATGTACCCTAGTTACTAGGGACCGTTTACGTTGGAGAACAAGATCTATTGTATGCCTGTGTATTTGGGGAAGTCAAATCTGAAATAATGATGAAATTGCGTGTATCCAAAGTTAAAACTCGTGATTTGTCGCGCTCTGGTGTGTAAAAGATGCAAAAGCTTACAGCACCTGGTATTCCCAGGCGGTCTCCCATCCAAGTACTGACCAGGCCCGAGCCTGCTTAGCTTCCGAGATCGGACGAGATCGGGCGTATTCAGGCTAGTATGGCCGTAAGCCAGGGAGGCTGTCCCTGACGCTCTACTTAAAGGGATGGCAATATACGTTTCTGCCGTTCATACTTACAGTTGAACTGTCTCTCTACTCTAAAGCCCGGGACACACCAGCGCGCCGCAGACAGTCCCTGCTAATATGCCACGTTGTGGCAACGTTGTGCGTTAGCTGGGGTGCCACACCAGACCGGAACTATATTTTACAAAACGAACACATTTGTCTTGATAAAACAGCTGTAATTGAGTGCCTGACACGCCAGTCAAGCGCAATCTTGAGAAGGTGTGCATTTCAGTAAGGATTTCAATTGACATGCAGTATGAAACTGAAAGGAGGTTGCATCACTATGATGCATAACATTGCATGTATTGTATTTTCAAGTGTGTGCATTCATCCTGTTGTCATTTTGTTTTGAAAGCAGAAGAATCATTCAACAGGTTGCTGAGACAAATGTAAACCAGTAAAACATATGAAGAGAAACAAACCTTGAATATAAGTTCAGTTGTTTAAACATTTGACAAACTATGGTGAGGGGGTAAGAAAACACACAAATCCAGCAGCTCCTGTATTTCAATACACCAGAACCCAATATTATTGGCGAGTCGGGTAGTCCATCATCACAGTTCGAGGGCAGGCATCATTTCAGTAATTTCACCCCGTTGCATTCACATCCGTGCCTTGAATGAGATTGAATGTGATCTTTGCTCTCAAGTATGTTCCCAAGTTTTACACTTTCGTGCTTTGCATGAATGGGAATGGAACCGTGTGTGTTGAATGAGGCTCCTTGTGAGCACTGATCTTTGTCCGGTGGAGTTCCTTTTTGTGTTGCTGTAATTGTGTCATTTCTCGATGAGAAAGATTAGGCAACATTTAGTCACTTCTAGCCATGATGCTCAATTTATTTACGAATGTACCCTAGTTACTAGGGACCGTTTACGTTGGAGAACAAGATCTATTGTATGCCTGTGTATTTGGGGAAGTCAAATCTGAAATAATGATGAAATTGCGTGTATCCAAAGATAAAACTCGTGATTTGTCGCGCTCTGGTGTGTAAAAGATGCAAAAGCTTACAGCACCTGGTATTCCCAGGCGGTCTCCCATCCAAGTACTGACCAGGCCCGATCCTGCTTAGCTTCCGAGATCGGACGAGATCGGGCGTATTCAGGCTAGTATGGCCGTAAGCCAGGGAGGCTGTCCCTGACGCTCTACTTAAAGGGATGGCAATATCCGTTTCTGCCGTTCATACTTACAGTTGAACTGTCTCTCTACTCTAAAGCCCGGGACACACCAGCGCGCCGCAGACAGTCCCTGCTAATATGCCACGTTGTGGCAACGTTGTGCGTTAGCTGGGGTGCCACACCAGACCGGAACTATATTTTACAAAACGAACACATTTGTCTTGATAAAACAGCTGTAATTGAGTGCCTGACACGCCAGTCAAGCGCAATCTTGAGAAGGTGTGCATTTCAGTAAGGATTTCAATTGACATGCAGTATGAAACTGAAAGGAGGTTGCATCACTATGATGCATAACATTGCATGTTTTGTATTTTCAAGTGTGTGCATTCATCCTGTTGTCATTTTGTTTTGAAAGCAGAAGAATCATTCAACAGGTTGCTGAGACAAATGTAAACCAGTAAAACATATGAAGAGAAACAAACCTTGAATATAAGTTCAGTTGTTTAAACATTTGACAAACTATGGTGAGGGGGTAAGAAAACACACAAATCCAGCAGCTCCTGTATTTCAATACACCAGAACCCAATATTATTGGCGAGTCGGGTAGTCCATCATCACAGTTCGAGGGCAGGCATCATTTCAGTAATTTCATCCCGTTGCATTCACATCCGTGCCTTGAATGAGATTCAATGTGATCTTTGCTCTCAAGTATGTTCCCAAGTTTTACACTTTCGTGCTTTGCATGAATGGGAATGGAACCGTGTGTGTTGAATGAGGCTCCTTGTGAGCACTGAACTTTGTCCGGTGGAGTTCCTTTTTGTGTTGCTGTAATTGTGTCATTTCTCGATGAGAAAGATTAGGCAACATTTAGTCACTTCTAGCCATGATGCTCAATTTATTTACAAATGTACAATAGTTACTAGGGACCGTTTACGTTGGAGAACAAGATCTATTGAATGCCTGTGTATTTGGGGAAGTCAAATCTGAAATAATGATGAAATTGCGTGTATCCAAAGTTAAAACTTGTGATTTGTCGCCCTTTGGTGTGTAAAAGATGCAAAAGCTTACAGCACCTGGTATTCCCAGGCGGTCTCCCATCCAAGTACTGACAAGGCCCGAGCCTGCTTAGCTTCCGAGATCGGACGAGATCGGGCGTATTCAGGCTAGTATGGCCGTAAGCCAGGGAGGCTGTCCCTGACGCTCTACTTAAAGGGAAGGCAATATCCGTTTCTGCCGTTCATACTTACAGTTGAACTGTCTCTCTACTCTAAAGCCCGGGACACACCAGCGCGCCGCAGACAGTCCCTGCTAACACGAAACGTTGTGGCAACATTGTGGCAACGTTGTGCGTTAGCTGGGGTGCCACACCAGACCGGAACTATATATTACAAAACGAACACATTGTCTTGATAAAACAGCTGTAATTGAGTGCCTGACACGCCAGTCAAGCGCAATCTTGAGAAGGTGTGCATTTCAGTAAGGATTTCAATTGACATGCAGTATGAAACTGAAAGGAGGTTGCATCACTATGATGCATAACATTGCATGTATTGTATTTTCAAGTGTGTGCATTCATCCTGTTGTCATTTTGTTTTGAAAGCAGAAGAATCATTCAACAGGTTGCTGAGACAAATGTAAACCAGTAAAACATATGAAGAGAAACAAACCTTGAATATAAGTTCAGTTGTTTAAACATTTGACAAACTATGGTGAGGGGGTAAGAAAACACACAAATCCAGCAGCTCCTGTATTTCAATACACCAGAAGCCAATATTATTGGCGAGTCGGGTAGTCCATCATCACAGTTCGAGGGCAGGCATCATTTCAGTAATTTCATCCCGTTGCATTCACATCCGTGCCTTGAATGAGATTCAATGTGATCTTTGCTCTCAAGTATGTTCCCAAGTTTTACACTTTCGTGCTTTGCATGAATGGGAATGGAACCGTGTGTGTTGAATGAGGCTCCTTGTGAGCACTGAACTTTGTCCGGTGGAGTTCCTTTTTGTGTTGCTGTAATTGTGTCATTTCTCGATGAGAAAGATTAGGCAACATTTAGTCACTTCTAGCCATGATGCTCAATTTATTTACAAATGTACACTAGTTACTAGGGACCGTTTACGTTGGAGAACAAGATCTATTGTATGCCTGTGTATTTGGGGAAGTCAAATCTGAAATAATGATGAAATTGCGTGTATCCAAAGTTAAAACTTGTGATTTGTCGCCCTTTGGTGTGTAAAAGATGCAAAAGCTTACAGCACCTGGTATTCCCAGGCGGTCTCCCATCCAAGTACTGACCAGGCCCGAGCCTGCTTAGCTTCCGAGATCGGACGAGATTGGGCGTATTCAGGCTAGTATGGCATTAAGCCAGGGAGGCTGTCCCTGACGCTCTACTTAAAGGGAAGGCAATATCCGTTTCTGCCGTTCATACTTACAGTTGAACTGTCTCTCTACTCTAAAGCCCGGGACACACCAGCGCGCCGCAGACAGTCCCTGCTAACACGCCACGTTGTGGCAACATTGTGGCAACGTTGTGCGTTAGCTGGGGTGCCACACCAGACCGGAACTATATATTACAAAACGAACACATTGTCTTGATAAAACAGCTGTAATTGAGTGCCTGACACGCCAGTCAAGCGCAATCTTGAGAAGGTGTGCATTTCAGTAAGGATTTCAATTGACATGCAGTATGAAACTGAAAGGAGGTTGCATCACTATGATGCATAACATTGCATGTATTGTATTTTCAAGTGTTTGCATTCATCCTGTTGTCATTTTGTTTTGAAAGCAGAAGAATCATTCAACAGGTTGCTGAGACAAATGTAAACCAGTAAAACATATGAAGAGAAACAAACCTTGAATATAAGTTCAGTTGTTTAAACATTTGACAAACTATGGTGAGGGGGTAAGAAAACACACAAATCCAGCAGCTCCTGTATTTCAATACACCAGAACCCAATATTATTGGCGAGTCGGGTAGTCCATCATCACAGTTCGAGGGCAGGCATCATTTCAGTAATTTCATCCCGTTGCATTCACATCCGTGCCTTGAATGAGATTGAATGTGATCTTTGCTCTCAAGTATGTTCCCAAGTTTTACACTTTCGTGCTTTGCATGAATGGGAATGGAACCGTGTGTGTTGAATGAGGCTCCTTGTGAGCACTGAACTTTGTCCGGTGGAGTTCCTTTTTGTGTTGCTGTAATTGTGTCATTTCTCGATGAGAAAGATTAGGCAACATTTAGTCACTTCTAGCCATGATGCTCAATTTATTTACGAATGTACCCTAGTTACTAGGGACCGTTTACGTTGGAGAACAAGATCTATTGTATGCCTGTGTATTTGGGGAAGTCAAATCTGAAATAATGATGAAATTGCGTGTATCCAAAGTTAAAACTCGTGATTTGTCGCCCTCTGGTGTGTAAAAGATGCAAAAGCTTACAGCACCTGGTATTCCCAGGCGGTCTCCCATCCAAGTACTGACCAGGCCCGAGCCTGCTTAGCTTCCGAGATCGGACGAGATTGGGCGTATTCAGGCTAGTATGGCCGTAAGCCAGGGAGGCTGTCCCTGACGCTCTACTTAAAGGGAAGGCAATATCCGTTTCTGCCGTTCATACTTACAGTTGAACTGTCTCTCTACTCTAAAGCCCGGGACACACCAGCGCGCCGCAGACAGTCCCTGCTAACACGCCACGTTGTGGCAACATTGTGGCAACGTTGTGCGTTAGCTGGGGTGCCACACCAGACCGGAACTATATATTACAAAACGAACACATTGTCTTGATAAAACAGCTGTAATTGAGTGCCTGACACGCCAGTCAAGCGCAATCTTGAGAAGGTGTGCATTTCAGTAAGGATTTCAATTGACATGCAGTATGAAACTGAAAGGAGGTTGCATCACTATGATGCATAACATTGCATGTAGTGTATTTTCAAGTGTGTGCATTCATCCTGTTGTCATTTTGTTTTGAAAGCAGATGAATCATTCAACAGGTTGCTGAGACAAATGTAAACCAGTAAAACATATGAAGAGAAACAAACCTTGAATATAAGTTCAGTTGTTTAAACATTTGACAAACTATGGTGAGGCGGTAAGAAAACACACAAATCCAGCAGCTCCTGTATTTCAATACACCAGAACCCAATATTATTGGCGAGTCGGGTAGTCCATCATCACAGTTCGAGGGCAGGCATCATTTCAGTAATTTCATCCCGTTGCATTCACATCCGTGCCTTGAATGAGATTGAATGTGATCTTTGCTCTCAAGTATGTTCCCAAGTTTTACACTTTCGTGCTTTGCATGAATGGGAATGGAACCGTGTGTGTTGAATGAGGCTCCTTGTGAGCACTGAACTTTGTCCGGTGGAGTTCCTTTTTGTGTTGCTGTAATTGTGTCATTTCTTGATGAGAAAGATTAGGCAACATTTAGTCACTTCTAGCCATGATGCTCAATTTATTTACGAATGTACCCTAGTTACTAGGGACCGTTTACGTTGGAGAACAAGATCTATTGTATGCCTGTGTATTTGGGGAAGTCAAATCTGAAATAATGATGAAATTGCGTGTATCCAAAGTTAAAACTCGTGATTTGTCGCGCTCTGGTGTGTAAAAGATGCAAAAGCTTACAGCACCTGGTATTCCCAGGCGGTCTCCCATCCAAGTACTGACCAGGCCCGAGCCTGCTTAGCTTCCGAGATCGGACGAGATTGGGCGTATTCAGGCTAGTATGGCCGTAAGCCAGGGAGGCTGTCCCTGACGCTCTACTTAAAGGGAAGGCAATATCCGTTTCTGCCGTTCATACTTACAGTTGAACTGTCTCTCTACTCTAAAGCCCGGGACACACCAGCGCGCCGCAGACAGTCCCTGCTAACACGCCACGTTGTGGCAACATTGTGGCAACGTTGTGCGTTAGCTGGGGTGCCACACCAGACCGGAACTATATATTACAAAACGAACACATTGTCTTGATAAAACAGCTGTAATTGAGTGCCTGACACGCCAGTCAAGCGCAATCTTGAGAAGGTGTGCATTTCAGTAAGGATTTCAATTGACATGCAGTATGAAACTGAAAGGAGGTTGCATCACTATGATGCATAACATTGCATGTATTGTATTTTCAAGTGTTTGCATTCATCCTGTTGTCATTTTGTTTTGAAAGCAGAAGAATCATTCAACAGGTTGCTGAGACAAATGTAAACCAGTAAAACATATGAAGAGAAACAAACCTTGAATATAAGTTCAGTTGTTTAAACATTTGACAAACTATGGTGAGGGGGTAAGAAAACACACAAATCCAGCAGCTCCTGTATTTCAATACACCAGAACCCAATATTATTGGCGAGTCGGGTAGTCCATCATCACAGTTCGAGGGCAGGCATCATTTCAGTAATTTCATCCCGTTGCATTCACATCCGTGCCTTGAATGAGATTGAATGTGATCTTTGCTCTCAAGTATGTTCCCAAGTTTTACACTTTCGTGCTTTGCATGAATGGGAATGGAACCGTGTGTGTTGAATGAGGCTCCTTGTGAGCACTGAACTTTGTCCGGTGGAGTTCCTTTTTGTGTTGCTGTAATTGTGTCATTTCTTGATGAGAAAGATTAGGCAACATTTAGTCACTTCTAGCCATGATGCTCAATTTATTTACGAATGTACCCTAGTTACTAGGGACCGTTTACGTTGGAGAACAAGATCTATTGTATGCCTGTGTATTTGGGGAAGTCAAATCTGAAATAATGATGAAATTGCGTGTATCCAAAGTTAAAACTCGTGATTTGTCGCCCTTTGGTGTGTAAAAGATGCAAAAGCTTACAGCACCTGGTATTCCCAGGCGGTCTCCCATCCAAGTACTGACCAGGCCCGAGCCTGCTTAGCTTCCGAGATCGGACGAGATCGGGCGTATTCAGGCTAGTATGGCCGTAAGCCAGGGAGGCTGTCCCTGACGCTCTACTTAAAGGGAAGGCAATATCCGTTTCTGCCGTTCATACTTACAGTTGAACTGTCTCTCTACTCTAAAGCCCGGGACACACCAGCGCGCCGCAGACAGTCCCTGCTAATATGCCACGTTGTGGCAACGTTGTGCGTTAGCTGGGGTGCCACACCAGACCGGAACTATATTTTACAAAACGAACACATTTGTCTTGATAAAACAGCTGTAATTGAGTGCCTGACACGCCAGTCAAGCGCAATCTTGAGAAGGTGTGCATTTCAGTAAGGATTTCAATTGACATGCAGTATGAAACTGAAAGGAGGTTGCATCACTATGATGCATAACATTGCATGTTTTGTATTTTCAAGTGTGTGCATTCATCCTGTTGTCATTTTGTTTTGAAAGCAGAAGAATCATTCAACAGGTTGCTGAGACAAATGTAAACCAGTAAAACATATGAAGAGAAACAAACCTTGAATATAAGTTCAGTTGTTTAAACATTTGACAAACTATGGTGAGGGGGTAAGAAAACACACAAATCCAGCAGCTCCTGTATTTCAATACACCAGAACCCAATATTATTGGCGAGTCGGGTAGTCCATCATCACAGTTCGAGGGCAGGCATCATTTCAGTAATTTCATCCCGTTGCATTCACATCCGTGCCTTGAATGAGATTGAATGTGATCTTTGCTCTCAAGTATGTTCCCAAGTTTTACACTTTCGTGCTTTGCATGAATGGGAATGGAACCGTGTGTGTTGAATGAGGCTCCTTGTGAGCACTGAACTTTGTCCGGTGGAGTTCCTTTTTGTGTTGCTGTAATTGTGTCATTTCTCGATGAGAAAGATTAGGCAACATTTAGTCACTTCTAGCCATGATGCTCAATTTATTTACGAATGTACCCTAGTTACTAGGGACCGTTTACGTTGGAGAACAAGATCTATTGTATGCCTGTGTATTTGGGGAAGTCAAATCTGAAATAATGATGAAATTGCGTGTATCCAAAGTTAAAACTCGTGATTTGTCGCCCTCTGGTGTGTAAAAGATGCAAAAGCTTACAGCACCTGGTATTCCCAGGCAGTCTCCCATCCAAGTACTGACCAGGCCCGAGCCTGCTTAGCTTCCGAGATCGGACGAGATCGGGCGTATTCAGGCTAGTATGGCCGTAAGCCAGGGAGGCTGTCCCTGACGCTCTACTTAAAGGGAAGGCAATATCCGTTTCTGCCGTTCATACTTACAGTTGAACTGTCTCTCTACTCTAAAGCCCGGGACACACCAGCGCGCCGCAGACAGTCCCTGCTAACACGAAACGTTGTGGCAACATTGTGGCAACGTTGTGCGTTAGCTGGGGTGCCACACCAGACCGGAACTATATATTACAAAACGAACACATTGTCTTGATAAAACAGCTGTAATTGAGTGCCTGACATGCCAGTCAAGCGCAATCTTGAGAAGGTGTGCATTTCAGTAAGGATTTCAATTGACATGCAGTATGAAACTGATAGGAGGTTGCATCACTATGATGCATAACATTGCATGTATTGTATTTTCAAGTGTGTGCATTCATCCTGTTGTCATTTTGTTTTGAAAGCAGAAGAATCATTCAACAGGTTGCTGAGACAAATGTAAACCAGTAAAACATATGAAGAGAAACAAACCTTGAATATAAGTTCAGTTGTTTAAACATTTGACAAACTATGGTGAGGGGGTAAGAAAACACACAAATCCAGCAGCTCCTGTATTTCAATACACCAGAAGCCAATATTATTGGCGAGTCGGGTAGTCCATCATCACAGTTCGAGGGCAGGCATCATTTCAGTAATTTCATCCCGTTGCATTCACATCCGTGCCTTGAATGAGATTCAATGTGATCTTTGCTCTCAAGTATGTTCCCAAGTTTTACACTTTCGTGCTTTGCATGAATGGGAATGGAACCGTGTGTGTTGAATGAGGCTCCTTGTGAGCACTGAACTTTGTCCGGTGGAGTTCCTTTTTGTGTTGCTGTAATTGTGTCATTTCTCGATGAGAAAGATTAGGCAACATTTAGTCACTTCTAGCCATGATGCTCAATTTATTTACAAATGTACACTAGTTACTAGGGACCGTTTACGTTGGAGAACAAGATCTATTGTATGCCTGTGTATTTGGGGAAGTCAAATCTGAAATAATGATGAAATTGCGTGTATCCAAAGTTAAAACTTGTGATTTGTCGCCCTTTGGTGTGTAAAAGATGCAAAAGCTTACAGCACCTGGTATTCCCAGGCGGTCTCCCATCCAAATACTGACCAGGCCCGAGCCTGCTTAGCTTCCGAGATCGGACGAGATTGGGCGTATTCAGGCTAGTATGGCCGTAAGCCAGGGAGGCTGTCCCTGACGCTCTACTTAAAGGGAAGGCAATATCCGTTTCTGCCGTTCATACTTACAGTTGAACTGTCTCTCTACTCTAAAGCCCGGGACACACCAGCGCGCCGCAGACAGTCCCTGCTAACACGCCACGTTGTGGCAACATTGTGGCAAAGTTGTGCGTTAGCTGGGGTGCCACACCAGACCGGAACTATATATTACAAAACGAACACATTGTCTTGATAAAACAGCTGTAATTGAGTGCCTGACACGCCAGTCAAGCGCAATCTTGAGAAGGTGTGCATTTCAGTAAGGATTTCAATTGACATGCAGTATGAAACTGAAAGGAGGTTGCATCACTATGATGCATAACATTGCATGTATTGTATTTTCAAGTGTTTGCATTCATCCTGTTGTCATTTTGTTTTGAAAGCAGAAGAATCATTCAACAGGTTGCTGAGACAAATGTAAACCAGTAAAACATATGAAGAGAAACAAACCTTGAATATAAGTTCAGTTGTTTAAACATTTGACAAACTATGGTGAGGGGGTAAGAAAACACACAAATCCAGCAGCTCCTGTATTTCAATACACCAGAACCCAATATTATTGGCGAGTCGGGTAGTCCATCATCACAGTTCGAGGGCAGGCATCATTTCAGTAATTTCATCCCGTTGCATTCACATCCGTGCCTTGAATGAGATTGAATGTGATCTTTGCTCTCAAGTATGTTCCCAAGTTTTACACTTTCGTGCTTTGCATGAATGGGAATGGAACCGTGTGTGTTGAATGAGGCTCCTTGTGAGCACTGAACTTTGTCCGGTGGAGTTCCTTTTTGTGTTGCTGTAATTGTGTCATTTCTCGATGAGAAAGATTAGGCAACATTTAGTCACTTCTAGCCATGATGCTCAATTTATTTACGAATGTACCCTAGTTACTAGGGACCGTTTACGTTGGAGAACAAGATCTATTGTATGCCTGTGTATTTGGGGAAGTCAAATCTGAAATAATGATGAAATTGCGTGTATCCAAAGTTAAAACTCGTGATTTGTCGCCCTCTGGTGTGTAAAAGATGCAAAAGCTTACAGCACCTGGTATTCCCAGGCGGTCTCCCATCAAAGTACTGACCAGGCCCGAGCCTGCTTAGCTTCCGAGATCGGACGAGATCGGGCGTATTCAGGCTAGTATGGCCGTAAGCCAGGGAGGCTCTCCCTGACGCTCTACTTAAAGGGAAGGCAATATCCGTTTCTGCCGTTCATACTTACAGTTGAACTGTCTCTCTACTCTAAAGCCCGGGACACACCAGCGCGCCGCAGACAGTCCCTGCTAACACGCCACGTTGTGGCAACATTGTGGCAACGTTGTGCGTTAGCTGGGGTGCCACACCAGACCGGAACTATATATTACAAAACGAACACATTGTCTTGATAAAACAGCTGTAATTGAGTGCCTGACACGCGAGTCAAGCGCAATCTTGACAAGGTGTGCATTTCAGTAAGGATTTCAATTGACATGCAGTATGAAACTGAAAGGAGGTTGCATCACTATGATGCATAACATTGCATGTATTGTATTTTCAAGTGTGTGCATTCATCCTGTTGTCATTTTGTTTTGAAAGCAGAAGAATCATTCAACAGGTTGCTGAGACAAATGTAAACCAGTAAAACATATGAAGAGAAACAAACCTTGAATATAAGTTCAGTTGTTTAAACATTTGACAAACTATGGTGAGGGGGTAAGAAAACATACAAATCCAGCAGCTCCTGTATTTCAATACACCAGAACCCAACATGATTGGCGAGTCGGGTAGTCCATCATCACAGTTCGATGGCAGGCATCATTTCAATAATTTCATCCCGTTGCATTCACATCCGTGCCTTGAATGAGATTGAATGTGATCTTTGCTCTCAAGTATGTTCCCAAGTTTTACACTTTCTTGCTTTGCATGAATGGGAATGGAACCGTGTGTGTTGAATGAGGCTCCTTGTGAGCACTGAACTTTGTCCGGTGGAGTTCCTTTTTGTGTTGCTGTAATTGTGTCATTTCTTGATGAGAAAGATTAGGCAACATTTAGTCACTTCTAGCCATGATGCTCAATTTAGTTACGAATGTACCCTAGTTACTAGGGACCGTTTACGTTGGAGAACAAGATCTATTGTATGCCTGTGTATTTGGGGAAGTCAAATCTGAAATAATGATGAAATTGTGTGTATCCAAAGTTAAAACTCGTGATTTGTCGCCCTCTGGTGTGTAAAAGGTGCAAAAGCTTACAGCACCTGGTATTCCCAGGCGGTCTCCCATCCAAGTGCTGACCAGGCCCGAGCCTGCTTGGCTTCCGAGATCGGACGAGATCGGGCGTATTCAGGCTAGAATGGCCATAAGCCAGGGAGGCTGTTCCTGACGCTCTACTTAAAGGGAAGGCAATATCCGTTTCTGCCGTTCATACTTACAGTTGAACTGTCTCTCTACTCTAAAGCCCGGGACACACCAGCGCGCCGCAGACTGTCCCTGCTAACACGCCACGTTGTGGCAACGTTGTGCGTTAGCTGGGGTGCCACACCAGACCGGAACTATATTTTACAAAACGAACACATTGTCTTGATAAAACAGCTGTAATTGAGTGCCTGTCACGCCAGTCAAGCGCAATCTTGAGAAGGTGTGCATTTCAGTAAGGATTTCAATTGACATGCAGTATGAAACTGAAAGGAGGTTGCATCACTATGATGCATAACATTGCATGTAGTGTATTTTCAAGTGTGTGCATTCATCCTGTTGTCATTTTGTTTTGAAAGCAGATGAATCATTCAACAGGTTGCTGAGACAAATGTAAACCAGTAAAACATATGAAGAGAAACAAACCTTGAATATAAGTTCAGTTGTTTAAACATTTGACAAACTATGGTGAGGGGGTAAGAAAACACACAAATCCAGCAGCTCCTGTATTTCAATACACCAGAACCCAATATTATTGGCGAGTCGGGTAGTCCATCATCACAGTTCGAGGGCAGGCATCATTTCAGTAATTTCATCCCGTTGCATTCACATCCGTGCCTTGAATGAGATTGAATGTGATCTTTGCTCTCAAGTACGTTCCCAAGTTTTACACTTTCGTGCTTTGCATGAATGGGAATGGAACCGTGTGTGTTGAATGAGGCTCCTTGTGAGCACTGAACTTTGTCCGGTGGAGTTCCTTTTTGTGTTGCTGTAATTGTGTCATTTCTTGATGAGAAAGATTAGGCAACATTTAGTCACTTCTAGCCATGATGCTCAATTTATTTACGAATGTACCCTAGTTACTAGGGACCGTTTACGTTGGAGAACAAGATCTATTGTATGCCTGTGTATTTGGGGAAGTCAAATCTGAAATAATGATGAAATTGCGTGTATCCAAAGTTAAAACTCGTGATTTGTCGCCCTCTGGTGTGTAAAAGATGCAAAAGCTTACAGCACCTGGTATTCCCAGGCGGTCTCCCATCCAAGTACTGACCAGGCCCGAGCCCGCTTGGCTTCCGAGATCTGATGAGATCGGGCGTATTCAGGCTAGTATGGCCGTAAGCCAGGGAGGCTGTCCCTGACGCTCTACTTAAAGGGAAGGCAATATCCGTTTCTGCCGTTCATACTTACAGTTGAACTGTCTCTCTACTCTAAAGCCCGGGACACACCAGCGCACCGCAGACAGTCCCTGCTAACATGCCACGTTGTGGCAACGTTGTGCGTTAGCTGGGGTGCCACACCAGACCGGAACTATATTTTACAAAACGAACACATTGTCTTGATAATACAGCTGTAATTGTGTGCCTGACACGCCAGTCAAGCGCAATCTTGAGAAGGTGTGCATTTCAGTAAGGATTTCAATTGACATGCAGTATGAAACTGAAAGGAGGTTGCATCACTATGATGCATAACATTGCATGTATTGTATTTTCAAGTGTGTGCATTCATCCTGTTGTCATTTTGTTTTGAAAGCAGAAGAATCATTCAACAGGTTGCTGAGACAAATGTAAACCAGTAAAACATATGAAGAGAAACAAACCTTGAATATAAGTTCAGTTGTTTAAACATTTGACAAACTATGGTGAGGGGGTAAGAAAACACACAAATCCAGCAGCTCCTGTATTTCAATACACCAGAACCCAATATTATTGGCGAGTCGGGTAGTCCATCATCACAGTTCGAGGGCAGGCATCATTTCAGTAATTTCATCCCGTTGCATTCACATCCGTGCCTTGAATGAGATTGAATGTGATCTTTGCTCTCAAGTATGTTCCCAAGTTTTACACTTTCGTGCTTTGCATGAATGGGAATGGAACCGTGTGTGTTGAATGAGGCTCCTTGTGAGCACTGAACTTTGTCCGGTGGAGTTCCTTTTTGTGTTGCTGTAATTGTGTCATTTCTCGATGAGAAAGATTAGGCAACATTTAGTCACTTCTAGCCATGATGCTCAATTTATTTACGAATGTACCCTAGTTACTAGGGACCGTTTACGTTGGAGAACAAGATCTATTGTATGCCTGTGTATTTGGGGAAGTCAAATCTGAAATAATGATGAAATTGCGTGTATCCAAAGTTAAAACTCGTGATTTGTCGCCCTCTGGCGTGTAAAAGATGCAAAAGCTTACAGCACCTGGTATTCCCAGGCGGTCTCCCATCCAAGTACTGACCAGGCCCGAGCCTGCTTAGCTTCCGAGATCGGACGAGATCGGGCGTATTCAGGCTAGTATGGCCGTAAGCCAGGGAGGCTGTCCCTGACGCTCTACTTAAAGGGAAGGCAATATCCGTTTCTGCCGTTCATACTTACAGTTGAACTGTCTCTCTACTCTAAAGCCCGGGACACACCAGTGCGCCGCAGACAGTCCCTGCTAACATGCCACGTTGTGGCAACATTGTGGCAACGTTGTGCGTTAGCTGGGGTGCCACACCAGACCGGAACTATATATTACAAAACGAACACATTGTCTTGATAAAACAGCTGTAATTTAGTGCCTGACACGCCAGTCAAGCGCAATCTTGAGAAGGTGTGCATTTCAGTAAGGATTTCAATTGACAAGCAGTATGAAACTGAAAGGAGGTTGCATCACTATGATGCATAACATTGCATGTATTGTATTTTCAAGTGTGTGCATTCATCCTGTTGTCATTTTGTTTTGAAAGCAGAAGAATCATTCAACAGGTTGCTGAGACAAATGTAAACCAGTAAAACATATGAAGAGAAACAAACCTTGAATATAAGTTCAGTTGTTTAAACATTTGAGAAAGTATGGTGAGGGGGTAAGAAAACATACAAATCCAGCAGCTCCTGTATTTCAATACACCAGAACCCAATATTATTGGCGAGTCGGGTAGTCCATCATCACAGTTCGAGGGCAGGCATCATTTCAGTAATTTCATCCCGTTGCATTCACATCCGTGCCTTGAATGAGATTGAATGTGATCTTTGCTCTCAAGTATGTTCCCAAGTTTTACACTTTCGTGCTTTGCATGAATGGGAATGGAACCGTTTGTGTTGAATGAGGCTCCTTGTGAGCACTGAACTTTGTCCGGTGGAGTTCCTTTTTGTGTTGCTGTAATTGTGTCATTTCTCGATGAGATAGATTAGGCAACATTTAGTCACTTCTAGCCATGATGCTCAATTTATTTACGAATGTACCCTAGTTACTAGGGACCGTTTACGTTGGAGAACAAGATCTATTGTATGCCTGTGTATTTGGGGAAGTCAAATCTGAAATAATGATGAAATTGCGTGTATCCAAAGTTAAAACTCGTGATTTGTCGCCCTCTGGTGTGTAAAAGATGCAAAAGCTTACAGCACCTGGTATTCCCAGGCGGTCTCCCATCCAAGTACTGACCAGGCCCGAGCCTGCTTAGCTTCCGAGATCGGACGAGATCGGGCGTATTCAGGCTAGTATGGCCGTAAGCCAGGGAGGCTATCCCTGACGCTCTACTTAAAGGGAAGGCAATATCCGTTTCTGCCGCTCATACTTGCAGTTGAACTGTCTCTCTACTCTAAAGTCCGGGACACACCAGCGCGCCGCAGACAGTCCCTGCTAACACGAAACGTTGTGGCAACGTTGTGCGTTAGCTGGGGTGCCACACCAGACCGGAACTATATTTTACAAAACGAACACATTGTCTTGATAATACAGCTGTAATTGAGTGCCTGACACGCCAGTCAAGCGCAATCTTGAGAAGGTGTGCATTTCAGTAAGGATTTCAATTGACATGCAGTATGAAACTGAAAGGAGGTTGCATCACTATGATGCATAACATTGCATGTATTGTATTTTCAAGTGTGTGCATTCATCCTGTTGTCATTTTGTTTTGAAAGCAGAAGAATCATTCAACAGGTTGCTGAGACAAATGTAAACCAGTAAAACATATGAAGAGAAACAAACCTTGAATATAAGTTCAGTTGTTTAAACATTTGACAAACTATGGTGAGGGGGTAAGAAAACACACAAATCCAGCAGCTCCTGTATTTCAATACACCAGAACCCAATATTATTGGCGAGTCGGGTAGTCCATCATCACAGTTCGAGAGCAGGCATCATTTCAGTAATTTCATCCCGTTGCATTCACATCCGTGCCTTGAATGAGATTGAATATGATCTTTGCTCTCAAGTATGTTCCCAAGTTTTACACTTTCGTGCTTTGCATGAATGGGAATGGAACCGTGTGTGTTGAATGAGGCTCCTTGTGAGCACTGAACTTTGTCCGGTGGAGTTCCTTTTTGTGTTGCTGTAATTGTGTCATTTCTCGATGAGAAAGATTAGGCAACATTTAGTCACTTCTAGCCATGATGCTCAATTTATTTACGAATGTACCCTAGTTACTAGGGACCGTTTACGTTGGAGAACAAGATCTATTGTATGCCTGTGTATTTGGGGAAGTCAAATCTGAAATAATGATGAAATTGCGTGTATCCAAAGTTAAAACTCGTGATTTGTCGCCCTCTGGTGTGTAAAAGATGCAAAATCTTACAGCACCTGGTATTCCCAGGCGGTCTCCCATCCAAGTACTGACCAGGCCCGAGCCTGCTTAGCTTCCGAGATCGGACGAGATCGGGCGTATTCAGGCTAGTATGGCCGTAAGCCAGGGAGGCTGTCCTTGACCCTCTACTTAAAGGGAAGGCAATATCCGTTTCTGCCGCTCATACTTGCAGTTGAACTGTCTCTCTACTCTAAAGTCCGGGACACACCAGCACGCTGCAGACAGTCCCTGCTAACACGAAACGTTGTGGCAACGTTGTGCGTTAGCTGGGGTGCCACACCAGACCGGAACTATATATTACAAAACGAACACATTGTCTTGATAAAACAGCTGTAATTGAGTGCCTGACACGCCAGTCAAGCGCAATCTTGAGAAGGTGTGCATTTCAGTAAGGATTTCAATTGACATGCAGTATGAAACTGAAAGGAGGTTGCATCACTATGATGCATAACATTGCATGTATTGTATTTTCAAGTGTGTGCATTCATCCTGTTGTCATTTTGTTTTGAAAGCAGAAGAATCATTCAACAGGTTGCTGAGACAAATGTAAACCAGTAAAACATATGAAGAGAAACAAACCTTGAATATAAGTTCAGTTGTTTAAACATTTGACAAACTATGGTGAGGGGGTAAGAAAACACACAAATCCAGCAGCTCCTGTATTTCAATACACCAGAACCCAATATTATTGGCGAGTCGGGTAAGCCATCATCACAGTTCGAGGGCAGGCATCATTTCAGTAATTTCATCCCGTTGCATTCACATCCGTGCCTTGAATGAGATTGAATGTGATCTTTGCTCTCAAGTATGTTCCCAAGTTTTACACTTTCGTGCTTTGCATGAATGGGAATGGAACCGTGTGTGTTGAATGAGGCTCCTTGTGAGCAGTGAACTTTGTCCGGTGGAGTTCCTTTTTGTGTTGCTGTAATTGTGTCATTTCTCGATGAGAAAGATTAGGCAACATTTAGTCACTTCTAGCCATGATGCTCAATTTATTTACGAATGTACCCTAGTTACTAGGGACCGTTTACGTTGGAGAACAAGATCTATTGTATGCCTGTGTATTTGGGGAAGTCAAATCTGAAATAATGATGAAATTGCGTGTATCCAAAGTTAAAAATCGTGATTTGTCGCCCTCTGGTGTGTAAAAGATGCAAAAGCTTGCAGCACCTGGTATACCCAGGCGGTCTCCCATCCAAGTACTGACCAGGCCCGAGCCTGCTTAGCTTCCGAGATCGGACGAGATCGGGCGTATTCAGGCTAGTAGGCCGTAAGCCAGGGAGGCTGTCCCTGACGCTCTACTTAAAGGGAAGGCAATATCCGTTTCTGCCGTTCATACTTACAGTTGAACTGTCTCTCTACTCTAAAGCCCGGGACACACCAGCGCGCCGCAGACAGTCCCTGCTAACACGCCACGTTGTGGCAACATTGTGGCAACGTTGTGCGTTAGCTGGGGTGCCACACCAGACCGGAACTATATATTACAAAACGAACACATTGTCTTGATAAAACAGCTGTAATTGAGTGCCTGACACGCCAGTCAAGCGCAATCTTGAGAAGGTGTGCATTTCAGTAAGGATTTCAATTGACATGCAGTATGAAACTGAAAGGAGGTTGCATCACTATGATGCATAACATTGCATGTATTGTATTTTCAAGTGTGTGCATTCATCCTGTTGTCATTTTGTTTTGAAAGTAGAAGAATCATTTTTGCTGAGGTTGCTGAGACAAATGTAAACCAGTAAAACATATGAAGAGAAACAAACCTTGAATATAAGTTCAGTTGTTTAAACATTTGACAAACTATGGTGAGGGGGTAAGAAAACACACAAATCCAGCAGCTCCTGTATTTCAATACACCAGAACCCAATATTATTGGCGAGTCGGGTAGTCCATCATCACAGTTCGAGGGCAGGCATCATTTCAGTAATTTCATCCCGTTGCATTCACATCCATGCCTTGAATGAGATTGAATGTGATCTTTGCTCTCAAGTATGTTCCCAAGTTTTACACTTTCGTGCTTTGCATGAATGGGAATGGAACCGTGTGTGTTGAATGAAGCTCCTTGTGAGCACTGAACTTTGTCCGGTGGAGTTCCTTTTTGTGTTGCTGTAATTGTGTCATTTCTCGATGAGAAAGATTAGGCAACATTTAGTCACTTCTAGCCATGATGCTCAATTTATTTACGAATGTACCCTAGTTACTAGGGACCGTTTACGTTGGAGAACAAGATCTATTGTATGCCTGTGTATTTGGGGAAGTCAAATCTGAAATAATGATGAAATTGCGTGTATCCAAAGTTAAAACTTGTGATTTGTCGCCCTCTGGTGTGTAAAAGATGCAAAAGCTTACAGCACCTGGTATTCCCAGGCGGTCTCCCATCCAAGTACTGACCAGGCCCGAGCCTGCTTAGCTTCCGAGATCGGACGAGATCGGGCGTATTCAGGCTAGTATGGCCGTAAGCCAGGGAGGCTGTCCCTGACGCTCTACTTAAAGGGAAGGCAATATCCGTTTCTGCCGTTCATACTTACAGTTGAACTGTCTCTCTACTCTAAAGCCCGGGACACACCAGCGCGCCGCAGACAGTCCCTGCTAACACGCCACGTTGTGGCAACATTGTGGCAACGTTGTGCGTTAGCTGGGGTGCCACACCAGACCGGAACTATATATTACAAAACGAACACATTCTCTTGATAAAACAGCTGTAATTGAGTGCCTGACACGCCAGTCAAGCGCAATCTTGAGAAGGTGTGCATTTCAGTAAGGATTTCAATTGACATGCAGTATGAAACTGAAAGGAGGTTGCATCACTATGATGCATAACATTGCATGTATTGTATTTTCAAGTGTGTGCATTCATCCTGTTGTCATTTTGTTTTGAAAGCAGAAGAATCATTCAACAGGTTGCTGAGACAAATGTAAACCAGTAAAACATATGAAGAGAAACAAACCTTGAATATAAGTTCAGTTGTTTAAACATTTGACAAACTATGGTGAGGGGGTAAGAAAACACACAAATCCAGCAGCTCCTGTATTTCAATACACCAGAACCCAATATTATTGGCGAGTCGGGTAGTCCATCATCACAGTTCGAGGGCAGGCATCATTTCAGTAATTTCATCCCGTTGCATTCACATCCGTGCCTTGAATGAGATTGAATGTGATCTTTGCTCTCAAGTATTTTCCCAAGTTTTACACTTTCGTGCTTTGCATGAATGGGAATGGAACCGTGTGTGTTGAATGAGGCTCCTTGTGAGCACTGAACTTTGTCCGGTGGAGTTCCTTTTTGTGTTGCTGTAATTGTGTCATTTCTCGATGAGAAAGATTAGGCAACATTTAGTCACTTCTAGCCATGATGCTCAATTTATTTACGAATGTACACTAGTTACTAGGGACCGTTTACGTTGGAGAACAAGATCTATTCTATGCCTGTGTATTTGGGGAAGTCAAATCTGAAATAATGATGAAATTGCGTGTATACAAAGTTAAAACTCGTGATTTGTCGCCCTCTGGTGTGTAAAAGATGCAAAAGCTTACAGCACCTGGTATTCCCAGGCGGTCTCCCATCCAAGTACTGACCAGGCCCGAGCCTGCTTAGCTTCCGAGATCGGACGAGATCGGGCGTATTCAGGCTAGTATGGCCGTAAGCCAGGGAGACTGTCCCTGACGCTCTACTTAAAGGGAAGGCAATATCCGTTTCTTCCGCTCATACTTGCAATTGAACTGTCTCTCTACTCTAAAGTCCGGGACACACCAGCGCGCCGCAGACAGTCCCTGCTAACACGAAACGTTGTGGCAACGTTGTGCGTTAGCTGGGGTGCCACACCAGACCGGAACTATATATTACAAAACGAACACATTGTCTTGATAAAACAGCTGTAATTGAGTGCCTGACACGCCAGTCAAGCGCAATCTTGAGAAGGTGTGCATTTCAGTAAGGATTTCAATTGACATGCAGTATGAAACTGAAAGGAGGTTGCATCACTATGATGCATAACATTGCATGTATTGTATTTTCAAGTGTGTGCATTCATCCTGTTGTCATTTTGTTTTGAAAGCAGAAGAATCATTCAACAGGTTGCTGAGACAAATGTAAACCAGTAAAACATATGAAGAGAAACAAACCTTGAATATAAGTTCAGTTGTTTAAACATTTGACAAACTATGGTGAGGGGGTAAGAAAACACACAAATCCAGCAGCTCCTGTATTTCAATACACCAGAACCCAATATTATTGGCGAGTCGGGTAGTCCATCATCACAGTTCGAGGGCAGGCATCATTTCAGTAATTTCATCCCGTTGCATTCACATCCGTGCCTTGAATGAGATTGAATGTGATCTTTGCTCTCAAGTATGTTCCCAAGTTTTACACTTTCGTGCTTTGCATGAATGGGAATGGAACCGTGTGTGTTGAATGAAGCTCCTTGTGAGCACTGAACATTGTCCGGTGGAGTTCCTTTTTGTGTTGCTGTAATTGTGTCATTTCTCGATGAGAAAGATTAGGCAACATTTAGTCACTTCTAGCCATGATGCTCAATTTATTTACGAATGTACCCTAGTTACTAGGGACCGTTTACGTTGGAGAACAAGATCTATTGTATGCCTGTGTATTTGGGGAAGTCAAATCTGAAATAATGATGAAATTGCGTGTATCCAAAGTTAAAACTCGTGATCTGTCGCCCTCTGGTGTGTAAAAGATGCAATAGCTTACAGCACCTGGTATTCCCAGGCGGTCTCCCATCCAAGTACTGACCAGGCCCAAGCCTGCTTAGCTTCCGAGATCGGACGAGATCGGGCGTATTCAGGCTAGTATGGCCGTAAGCCAGGGAGGCTGTCCCTGACGCTCTACTTAAAGGGAAGGCAATATCCGTTTCTGCCGTTCATACTTGCAGTTGAACTGTCTCTCTACTCTAAAGCCCGGGACACACCAGCGCGCCGCAGACAGTCCCTGCTAACACGCCACGTTGTGGCAACATTGTGGCAACGTTGTGCGTTAGCTGGGGTGCCACACCAGACCGGAACTATATATTACAAAACGAACACATTCTCTTGATAAAACAGCTGTAATTGAGTGCCTGACACGCCAGTCAAGCGCAATCTTGAGAAGGTGTGCATTTCAGTAAGGATTTCAATTGACATGCAGTATGAAACTGAAAGGAGGTTGCATCACTATGATGCATAACATTGCATGTATTGTATTTTCAAGTGTGTGCATTCATCCTGTTGTCATTTTGTTTTGAAAGCAGAAGAATCATTCAACAGGTTGCTGAGACAAATGTAAACCAGTAAAACATATGAAGAGAAACAAACCTTGAATATAAGTTCAGTTGTTTAAACATTTGACAAACTATGGTGAGGGGGTAAGAAAACACACAAATCCAGCAGCTCCTGTATTTCAATACACCAGAACCCAATATTATTGGCGAGTCGGGTAGTCCATCATCACAGTTCGAGGGCAGGCATCATTTCAGTAATTTCATCCCGTTGCATTCACATCCGTGCCTTGAATGAGATTGAATGTGATCTTTGCTCTCAAGTATGTTCCCAAGTTTTACACTTTCGTGCTTTGCATGAATGGGAATGGAACCGTGTGTGTTGAATGAGGCTCCTTGTGAGCACTGAACTTTGTCCGGTGGAGTTCCTTTTTGTGTTGCTGTAATTGTGTCATTTCTCGATGAGAAAGATTAGGCAACATTTAGTCACTTCTAGCCATGATGCTCAATTTATTTACGAATGTACCCTAGTTACTAGGGACCGTTTACGTTGGAGAACAAGATCTATTGTATGCCTGTGTATTTGGGGAAGTCAAATCTGAAATAATGATGAAATTGCGTGTATCCAAAGTTAAAACTCGTGATTTGTCGCCCTCTGGTGTGTAAAAGATGCAAAAGCTTACAGCACCTGGTATTCCCAGGCGGTCTCCCATCCAAGTACTGACCAGGCCCGAGCCTGCTTAGCTTCCGAGATCGGGCGTATTCAGGCTAGTATGGCCGTAAGCCAGGGAAGCTGTCCCTGACGCTCTACTTAAAGGGAAGGCAATATCCGTTTCTGCCGCTCATACTTGCAGTTGAACTGTCTCTCTACTCTAAAGCCCGGGACACACCAGCGCGCTGCAGCCAGTCCCTTCTTACATGCCACGTTGTGGCAACATTGTGGCAACGTTGTGCGTTAGCTGGGGTGCCACACCAGACCGGAACTATATATTACAAAACGAACACATTGTCTTGATAAAACAGCTGTAATTGCGTGCCTGACACGCCAGTCAAGCGCAATCTTGAGAAGGTGTGCATTTCAGTAAGGATTTCAATTGACATGCAGTATGAAACTGAAAGGAGGTTGCATCACTATGATGCATAACATTGCATGTATTGTATTTTCAAGTGTGTGCATTCATCCTGTTGTCATTTTGTTTTGAAAGCAGAAGAATCATTCAACAGGTTGCTGAGACAAATGTAAACCAGTAAAACATATGAAGAGAAACATACCTTGAATATAAGTTCAGTTGTTTAAACATTTGACAAACTATGGTGAGGGGGTAAGAAAACACACAAATCCAGCAGCTCCTGTATTTCAATACACCAGAACCCAATATTATTGGCGAGTCGGGTAGTCCATCATCACAGTTCGAGGGCAGGCATCATTTCAGTAATTTCATCCCGTTGCATTCACATCCGTGCCTTGAATGAGATTGAATGTGATCTTTGCTCTCAAGTATGTTCCCAAGTTTTACACTTTCGTGCTTTGCATGAATGGGAATGGAACCGTGTGTGTTGAATGAGGCTCCTTGTGAGCACTGAACTTTGTCCGGTGGAGTTCCTTTTTGTGTTGCTGTAATTGTGTCATTTCTCGATGAGAAAGATTAGGCAACATTTAGTCACTTCTAGCCATGATGCTCAATTTATTTACGAATGTACCCTAGTTACTAGGGACCGTTTACGTTGGAGAACAAGATCTATTGTATGCCTGTGTATTTGGGGAAGTCAAATCTGAAATAATGATGAAATTGCGTGTATCCAAAGTTAAAACTCGTGATTTGTCGCCCTCTGGTGTGTAAAAGATGCAAAAGCTTACAGCACCTGGTATTCCCAGGCGGTCTCCCATCCAAGTACTGACCAGGCCCGAGCCTGCTTAGCTTCCGAGATCGGACGAGATCGGGCGTATTCAGGCTAGTATGGCCGTAAGCCAGGGAAGCTGTCCCTGACGCTCTACTTAAAGGGAAGGCAATATCCGTTTCTGCCGCTCATACTTGCAGTTGAACTGTCTCTCTACTCTAAAGTCCGGGACACACCAGCGCGCCGCAGACAGTCCCTGCTAACACGAAACGTTGTGGCAACGTTGTGCGTTAGCTGGGGTGCCACACCAGACCGGAACTATATTTTACAAAACGAACACATTGTCTTGATAATACAGCTGTAATTGAGTGCCTGACATGCCAGTCAAGCGCAATCTTGAGAAGGTGTGCATTTCAGTAAGGATTTCAATTGACATGCAGTATGAAACTGAAAGGAGGTTGCATCACTATGATGCATAACATTGCATGTATTGTATTTTCAAGTGTGTGCATTCATCCTGTTGTCATTTTGTTTTGAAAGCAGAAGAATCATTCAACAGGTTGCTGAGACAAATGTAAACCAGTAAAACATATGAAGAGAAACAAACCTTGAATATAAGTTCAGTTGTTTAAACATTTGACAAACTATGGTGAGGGGGTAAGAAAACACACAAATCCAGCAGCTCCTGTATTTCAATACACCAGAACCCAATATTATTGGCGAGTCGGGTAGTCCATCATCACAGTTCGAGGGCAGGCATCATTTCAGTAATTTCATCCCGTTGCATTCACATCCGTGCCTTGAATGAGATCGAATGTGATCATTGCTCTCAAGTATGTTCCCAAGTTTTACACTTTCGTGCTTTGCATGAATGGGAATGGAACCGTGTGTGTTGAATGAGGCTCCTTGTGAGCACTGAACTTTGTCCGGTGGAGTTCCTTTTTGTGTTGCTGTAATTGTGTCATTTCTCGATGAGAAAGATTAGGCAACATTTAGTCACTTCTAGCCATGATGCTCAATTTATTTACAAATGTACACTAGTTACTAGGGACCGTTTACGTTGGAGAACAAGATCTATTGTATGCCTGTGTATTTGGGGAAGTCAAATCTGAAATAATGATGAAATTGCGTGTATCCAAAGTTAAAACTCGTGATTTGTCGCCCTTTGGTGTGTAAAAGATGCAAAAGCTTACAGCACCTGGTATTCCCAGGCTGTCTCCCATCCAAGTACTGACCAGGCACGAGCCTGCTTAGCTTCCGAGATCGGGCGTATTCAGGCTAGTATGGCCGTAAGCCAGGAAGGCTGTCCCTGACGCTCTACTTAAAGGGAAGGCAATATCCGTTTCTGCCGCTCATACTTGCAGTTGAACTGTCTCTCTACTCTAAAGCCCGGGACACACCAGCGCGCTGCAGCCAGTCCCTGCTTACATGCCACGTTGTGGCAACATTGTGGCAACGTTGTGCGTTAGCTGGGGTGCCACACCAGACCAGAACTATATATTACAAAACGAACACATTGTCTTGATAAAACAGCTGTAATTGCGTGCCTGACACGCCAGTCAAGCGCAATCTTGAGAAGGTGTGCATTTCAGTAAGGATTTCAATTGACATGCAGTATGAAACTGAAAGGAGGTTGCATCACTATGATGCATAACATTGCATGTATTGTATTTTCAAGTGTGTGCATTCATCCTGTTGTCATTTTGTTTTGAAAGCAGAAGAATCATTCAACAGGTTGCTGAGACAAATGTAAACCAGTAAAACATATGAAGAGAAACATACCTTGAATATAAGTTCAGTTGTTTAAACATTTGACAAACTATGGTGAGGGGGTAAGAAAACACACAAATCCAGCAGCTCCTGTATTTCAATACACCAGAACCCAATATTATTGGCGAGTCGGGTAGTCCATCATCACAGTTCGAGGGCAGGCATCATTTCAGTAATTTCATCCCGTTGCATTCACATCCGTGCCTTGAATGAGATTGAATGTGATCTTTGCTCTCAAGTATGTTCCCAAGTTTTACACTTTCGTGCTTTGCATGAATGGGAATGGAACCGTGTGTGTTGAATGAGGCTCCTTGTGAGCACTGAACTTTGTCCGGTGGAGTTCCTTTTTGTGTTGCTGTAATTGTGTCATTTCTCGATGAGAAAGATTAGGCAACATTTAGTCACTTCTAGCCATGATGCTCAATTTATTTACGAATGTACCCTAGTTACTAGGGACCGTTTACGTTGGAGAACAAGATCTATTGTATGCCTGTGTATTTGGGGAAGTCAAATCTGAAATAATGATGAAATTGCGTGTATCCAAAGTTAAAACTCGTGATTTGTCGCCCTCTGGTGTGTAAAAGATGCAAAAGCTTACAGCACCAGGTATTCCCAGGCGGTCTCCCATCCAAGTACTGACCAGGCCCGAGCCTGCTTAGCTTCCGAGATCGGACGAGATCGGGCGTATTCAGGCTAGTATGGCCGTAAGCCAGTGAGGCTGTCCCTGACGCTCTACTTAAAGGGAAGGCAATATCCGTTTCTGCCGTTCATACTTACAGTTGAACTGTCTCTCTACTCTAAAGCCCGGGACACACCAGCGCGCCGCAGACAGTCCCTGCTAACACGCCACGTTGTGGCAACATTGTGGAAACGTTGTGCGTTAGCTGGGGTGCCACACCAGACCGGAACTATATATTACAAAACGAACACATTGTCTTGATAAAACAGCTGTAATTGAGTGCCTGACACGCCCGTCAAGCGCAATCTTGAGAAGGTGTGCATTTCAGTAAGGATTTCAATTGACATGCAGTATGAAACTGAAAGGAGGTTGCATCACTATGATGCATAACATTGCATGTATTGTATTTTCAAGTGTGTGCATTCATCCTGTTGTCATTTTGTTTTGAAAGCAGAAGAATCATTCAACAGGTTGCTGAGACAAATGTAAACCAGTAAAACATATGAAGAGAAACAAACCTTGAATATAAGTTCAGTTGTTTAAACATTTGACAAACTATGGTGAGGGGGTAAGAAAACACACAAATCCAGCAGCTCCTGTATTTCAATACACCAGAACCCAATATTATTGGCGAGTCGGGTAGTCCATCATCACAGTTCGAGGGCAGGCATCATTTCAGTAATTTCATCCCGTTGCATTCACATCCGTGCCTTGAATGAGATTGAATGTGATCTTTGCTCTCAAGTATGTTCCCAAGTTTTACACTTTCGTGCTTTGCATGAATGGGAATGGAACCGTGTGTGTTGAATGAGGCTCCTTGTGAGCACTGAACTTTGTCCGGTGGAGTTCCTTTTTGTGTTGCTGTAATTGTGTCATTTCTCGATGAGAAAGATTAGGCAACATTTAGTCACTTCTAGCCATGATGCTCAATTTATTTACGAATGTACCCTAGTTACTAGGGACCGTTTACGTTGGAGAACAAGATCTATTGTATGCCTGTGTATTTGGGGAAGTCAAATCTGAAATAATGATGAAATTGCGTGTATCCAAAGTTAAAACTCGTGATTTGTCGCCCTCTGGTGTGTAAAAGATGCAAAAGCTTACAGCACCTGGTATTCCCAGGCGGTCTCCCATCCAAGTACTGACCAGGCCGGAGCCTGCTTAGCTTCCGAGATCGGACGAGATCGGGCGTATTCAGGCTAGTATGGCCGTAAGCCGGGGAGGCTGTCCCTGATGCTCTACTTAAAGGGAAGGCAATATCCGTTTCTGCCGCTCATACTTGCAGTTGAACTGTCTCTCTACTCTAAAGTCCGGGACACACCAGCGCGCCGCAGACAGTCCCTGCTAACACGAAACGTTGTGGCAACGTTGTGCGTTAACTGGGGTGCCACACCAGACCGGAACTATATTTTACAAAACGAACACATTGTCTTGATAATACAGCTGTAATTGAGTGCCTGACACGCCAGTCAAGCGCAATCTTGAGAAGGTGTGCATTTCAGTAAGGATTTCAATTGACATGCAGTATGAAACTGAAAGGAGGTTGCATCACTATGATGCATAACATTGCATGTATTGTATTTTCAAGTGTGTGCATTCATCCTGTTGTCATTTTGTTTTGAAAGCAGAAGAATCATTCAACAGGTTGCTGAGACAAATGTAAACCAGTAAAACATGTGAAGAGAAACAAACCTTGAATATAAGTTCAGTTGTTTAAACATTTGACAAACTATGGTGAGGGGGTAAGAAAACACACAAATCCAGCAGCTCCTGTATTTCAATACACCAGAACCCAATATTATTGGCGAGTCGGGTAGTCCATCATCACAGTTCGAGGGCAGGCATCATTTCAGTAATTTCATCCCGTTGCATTCACATCCGTGACTTGAATGAGATTGAATGTGATCTTTGCTCTCAAGTATGTTCCCAAGTTTTACACTTTCGTGCTTTGCATGAATGGGAATGGAACCGTGTGTGTTGAATGAGGCTCCTTGTGAGCACTGAACTTTGTCCGGTGGAGTTCCTTTTTGTGTTGCTGTAATTGTGTCATTTCTCGATGAGAAAGATTAGGCAACATTTAGTCACTTCTAGCCATGATGCTCAATTTATTTACGAATGTACCCTAGTTACTAGGGACCGTTTACGTTGGAGAACAAGATCTATTGTATGCCTGTGTATTTGGGGAAGTCAAATCTGAAATAATGATGAAATTGCGTGTATCCAAAGTTAAAACTCGTGATTTGTCGCCCTCTGGTGTGTAAAAGATGCAAAAGCTTACAGCACCTGGTATTCCCAGGCGGTCTCCCATCCAAGTACTGACCAGGCCCGAGCCTGCTTAGCTTCCGAGATCGGACGAGATCGGGCGTATTCAGGCTAGTATGGCCGTAAGCCGGGGAAGCTGTCCCTGACGCTCTACTTAAAGGGAAGGCAATATCCGTTTCTGCCGCTCATACTTGCAGTTGAACTGTCTCTCTACTCTAAAGTCCGGGACACACCAGCGCGCCGCAGACAGTCCCTGCTAACACGAAACGTTGTGGCAACGTTGTGCGTTAGCTGGGGTGCCACACCAGACCGGAACTATATTTTACAAAACGAACACATTGTCTTGATAAAACAGCTGTAATTGAGTGCCTGACACGCCAGTCAAGCGCAATCTTGAGAAGGTGTGCATTTCAGTAAGGATTTCAATTGACATGCAGTATGAAACTGAAAGGAGGTTGCATCACTATGATGCATAACATTGCATGTATTGTATTTTCAAGTGTGTGCATTCATCCTGTTGTCATTTTGTTTTGAAAGCAGAAGAATCATTCAACAGGTTGCTGAGACAAATGTAAACCAGTAAAACATATGAAGAGAAACAAACCTTGAATATAAGTTCAGTTGTATAAACATTTGACAAACTATGGTGAGGGGGTAAGAAAACACACAAATCCAGCAGCTCCTGTATTTCAATACACCAGAACCCAATATTATTGGCGAGTCGGGTAGTCCATCATCACAGTTCGAGGGCAGGCATCATTTCAGTAATTTCATCCCGTTGCATTCACATCCGTGCCTTGAATGAGATTGAATGTGATCTTTGCTCTCAAGTATGTTCCCAAGTTTTACACTTTCGTGCTTTGCATGAATGGGAATGGAACCGTGTGTGTTGAATGAGGCTCCTTGTGAGCACTGAACTTTGTCCGGTGGAGTTCCTTTTTGTGTTGCTGTAATTGTGTCATTTCTCGATGAGAAAGATTAGGCAACATTTAGTCACTTCTAGCCATGATGCTCAATTTATTTACGAATGTACCCTAGTTACTAGGGACCGTTTACGTTGGAGAACAAGATCTATTGTATGCCTGTGTATTTGGGGAAGTCAAATCTGAAATAATGATGAAATTGCGTGTATCCAAAGTTAAAACTCGTGATTTGTCGCCCTCTGGTGTGTAAAAGATGCAAAAGCTTACAGCACCTGGTATTCCCAGGCGGTCTCCCATCCAAGTACTGACCAGGCCAGAGCCTGCTTAGCTTCCGAGATCGGACGAGATCGGGCGTATTCAGGCTAGTATGGCCGTAAGCCAGGGAGGCTGTCCCTGACGCTCTACTTACAGGGAAGGCAATATCCTTTTCTGCCGTTCATACTTACAGTTGAACTGTCTCTCTACTCTAAAGCCCGGGACACACCAGTGCGCCGCAGACAGTCCCTGCTAACACGCCACGTTGTGGCAACGTTGTGGCAACGTTGTGCGTTAGCTGGGGTGCCACACCAGACCGGAACTATATTTTACAAAACGAACACATTGTCTTGATAAAACAGCTGTAATTGAGTGCCTGACACGCCAGTCAAGCGCAATCTTGAGAAGGTGTGCATTTCAGTAAGGATTTCAATTGACATGCAGTATGAAACTGAAAGGAGGTTGCATCACTATGATGCATAACATTGCATGTATTGTATTTTCAAGTGTGTGCATTCATCCTGTTGTCATTTTGTTTTGAAAGCAGAAGAATCATTCAACAGGTTGCTGAGACAAATGTAAACCAGTAAAACATATGAAGAGAAACAAACCTTGAATATAAGTTCAGTTGTATAAACATTTGACAAACTATGGTGAGGGGGTAAGAAAACACACAAATCCAGCAGCTCCTGTATTTCAATACACCAGAACCCAATATTATTGGCGAGTCGGGTAGTCCATCATCACAGTTCGAGGGCAGGCATCATTTCAGTAATTTCATCCCGTTGCATTCACATCCGTGCCTTGAATGAGATTTAATGTGATCTTTGCTCTCAAGTATGTTCCCAAGTTTTACACTTTCGTGCTTTGCATGAATGGGAATGGAACCGTGTGTGTTGAATTAGGCTCCTTGTGAGCACTGAACTTTGTCCGGTGGAGTTCCTTTTTGTGTTGCTGTAATTGTGTCATTTCTCGATGAGAAAGATTAGGCAACATTTAGTCACTTCTAGCCATGATGCTCAATTTATTTACGAATGTACCCTAGTTACTAGGGACCGTTTACGTTGGAGAACAAGATCTATTGTATGCCTGTGTATTTGGGGAAGTCAAATCTGAAATAATGATGAAATTGCGTGTATCCAAAGTTAAAACTCGTGATTTGTCGCCCTCTGGTGTGTAAAAGATGCAAAAGCTTACAGCACCTGGTATTCCCAGGCGGTCTCCCATCCAAGTACTGACCAGGCCAGAGCCTGCTTAGTTTCCGAGATCGGACGAGATCGGGCGTATTCAGGCTAGTATGGCCGTAAGCCAGGGAGGCTGTCCCTGACGCTCTACTTAAAGGGAAGGCAATATCCTTTTCTGCCGTTCATACTTACAGTTGAACTGTCTCTCTACTCTAAAGCCCGGGACACACCAGTGCGCCGCAGACAGTCCCTGCTAACACGCCACGTTGTGGCAACGTTGTGGCAACGTTGTGCGTTAACTGGGGTGCCACACCAGACCGGAACTATATTTTACAAAACGAACACATTGTCTTGATAATACAGCTGTAATTGAGTGCCTGACACGCCAGTCAAGCGCAATCTTGAGAAGGTGTGCATTTCAGTAAGGATTTCAATTGACATGCAGTATGAAACTAAAAGGAGGTTGCATCACTATGATGCATAACATTGCATGTATTGTATTTTCAAGTGTGTGCATTCATCCTGTTGTCATTTTGTTTTGAAAGCAGAAGAATCATTCAACAGGTTGCTGAGACAAATGTAAACCAGTAAAACATATGAAGAGAAACAAACCTTGAATATAAGTTCAGTTGTTTAAACATTTGACAAACTATGGTGAGGGGGTAAGAAAACACACAAATCCAGCAGCTCCTGTATTTCAATACACCAGAACCCAATATTATTGGCGAGTCGGGTAGTCCATCATCACAGTTCGAGGGCAGGCATCATTTCAGTAATTTCATCCCGTTGCATTCACATCCGTGCCTTGAATGAGATTGAATGTGATCTTTGCTCTCAAGTATGTTCCCAAGTTTTACACTTTCGTGCTTTGCATGAATGGGAATGGAACCGTGTGTGTTGAATGAGGCTCCTTGTGAGCACTGAACTTTGTCCGGTGGAGTTCCTTTTTGTGTTGCTGTAATTGTGTCATTTCTCGAAGAGAAAGATTAGGCAACATTTAGTCACTTCTAGCCATGATGCTCAATTTATTTACGAATGTACCCTAGTTACTAGGGACCGTTTACGTTGGAGAACAAGATCTATTGTATGCCTGTGTATTTGGGGAAGTCAAATCTGAAATAATGATGAAATTGTGTGAATCCAAAGTTAAAACTCGTGATTTGTCGCCCTCTGGTGTGTAAAAGGTGCAAAAGCTTACAGCACCTGGTATTCCCAGGCGGTCTCCCATCCAAGTACTGACCAGGCCCGAGCCTGCTTAGCTTCCGAGATCGGACGAAATCAGGCGTATTCAGGCTAGTACGGCCGTAAGCCAGGGAGGCTGTCCCTGACGCTCTACTTAAAGGGAAGGCAATATCCGTTTCTGCCGCTCATACTTGCAGTTGAACTGTCTCTCTACTCTAAAGTCCGGGACACACCAGCGCGCCGCAGACAGTCCCTGCTAACACGAAACGTTGTGGCAACGTTGTGCGTTAGCTGGGGTGCCACACCAGACCGGAACTATATTTTACAAAACGAACACATTGTCTTGATAAAACAGCTGTAATTGAGTGCCTGACACGCCAGTCAAGCGCAATCTTGAGAAGGTGTGCATTTCAGTAAGGATTTCAATTGCCATGCAGTATGAAACTGAAAGGAGGTTGCATCACTATGATGCATAACATTGCATGTATTGTATTTTCAAGTGTGTGCATTCATCCTGTTGTCATTTTGTTTTGAAAGCAGAAGAATCATTCAACAGGTTGCTGAGACAAATGTAAACCAGTAAAACATATGAAGAGAAACAAACCTTGAATATAAGTTCAGTTGTTTAAACATTTGACAAACTATGGTGAGGGGGTAAGAAAACACACAAATCCAGCAGCTCCTGTATTTCAATACACCAGAACCCAATATTATTGGCGAGTCGGGTAGTCCATCATCACAGTTCGAGGGCAGGCATCATTTCAGTAATTTCATCCCGTTGCATTCACATCCGTGCCTTGAATGAGATTGAATGTGATCTTTGCTCTCAAGTATGTTCCCAAGTTTTACACTTTCGTGCTTTGCATGAATGGGAATGGAACCGTGTGTGTTGAATGAGGCTCCTTGTGAGCACTGAACTTTGTCCGGTGGAGTTCCTTTTTGTGTTGCTGTAATTGTGTCATTTCTCGATGAGAAAGATTAGGCAACATTTAGTCACTTCTAGCCATGATGCTCAATTTATTTACGAATGTACCCTAGTTACTAGGGACCGTTTACGTTGGAGAACAAGATCTATTGTATGCCTGTGTATTTGGGGAAGTCAAATCTGAAATAATGAAGAAATTGCGTGTATCCAAAGTTAAAACTCGTGATTTGTCGCCCTCTGGTGTGTAAAAGATGCAAAAGCTTACAGTACCTGGTATTCCCAGGCGGTCTCCCATCCAAGTACTGACCAGGCCGGAGCCTGCTTAGCTTCCAAGATCGGACGAGATCGGGCGTATTCAGGCTAGTATGGCCGTAAGCCGGGGAGGCTGTCCCTGATGCTCTACTTAAAGGGAAGGCAATATCCGTTTCTGCCGCTCATACTTGCAGTTGAACTGTCTCTCTACTCTAAAGTCCGGGACACACCAGCGTGCCGCAGACAGTCCCTGCTAACACGAAACGTTGTGGCAACGTTGTGCGTTAGCTGGGGTGCCACACCAGACCGTAACTGTATTTTACAAAACGAACACATTGTCTTGATAAAACAGCTGTAATTGAGTGCCTGACACGCCAGTCAAGCGCAAT
>NW_027102981.1:610000-612500 GCF_036373705.1 Amia ocellicauda
ATCATTTTTGCTGAGGTTGCTGAGACAAATGTAAACCAGTAAAACATATGAAGAGAAACAAACCTTGAATATAAGTTCAGTTGTTTAAACATTTGACAAACTATGGTGAGGGGGTAAGAAAACACACAAATCCAGCAGCTCCTGTATTTCAATACACCGGAACCCAATATTATTGGCGAGTCGGGTAGTCCATCATCACAGTTCGAGGGCAGGCATCATTTCAGTAATTTCATCCCGTTGCATTCACATCCGTGCCTTGAATGAGATTGAATGTGATCTTTGCTCTCAAGTATGTTCCCAAGTTTTACACTTTCGTGCTTTGCATGAATGGGAATGGAACCGTGTGTGTTGAATGAGGCTCCTTGTGAGCACTGAACTTTGTCCGGTGGAGTTCCTTTTTGTGTTGCTGTAATTGTGTCATTTCTCGATGAGAAAGATTAGGCAACATTTAGTCACTTCTAGCCATGATGCTCAATTTATTTACGAATGTACCCTAGTTACTAGGGACCGTTTACGTTGGAGAACAAGATCTATTGTATGCCTGTGTATTTGGGGAAGTCAAATCTGAAATAATGATGAAATTGCGTGTATCCAAAGTTAAAACTCGTGATTTGTCGCCCTCTGGTGTGTAAAAGATGCAAAAGCTTACAGCACCTGGTATTCCCAGGCGGTCTCCCATCCAAGTACTGACCAGGCCCGAGCCTGCTTAGCTTCCGAGATCGGACGAGATCGGGCGTATTCAGGCTAGTATGGCCGTAAGCCAGGGAGGCTGTCCCTGACGCTCTACTTATAGGGAAGGCAATATCCGTTTCTGCCGTTCATACTTACAGTTGAACTGTCTCTCTACTCTAAAGCCCGGGACACACCAGCGCGCCGCAGACAGTCCCTGCTAACACGCCACGTTGTGGCAACATTGTGGCAACGTTGTGCGTTAGCTGGGGTGCCACACCAGACCGGAACTATATATTACAAAACGAACACATTGTCTTGATAAAACAGCTGTAATTGAGTGCCTGACACGCCAGTCAAGCGCAATCTTGAGAAGGTGTGCATTTCAGTAAGGATTTTAATTGACATGCTGTATGAAACTGAAAGGAGGTTGCATCACTATGATGCATAACATTGCATGTATTGTATTTTCAAGTGTGTGCATTCATCCTGTTGTCATTTTGTTTTGAAAGCAGAAGAATCATTCAACAGGTTGCTGAGACAAATGTAAACCAGTAAAACATATGAAGAGAAACAAACCTTGAATATAAGTTCAGTTGTTTAAACATTTGACAAACTATGGTGAGGGGGTAAGAAAACACACAAATCCAGCAGCTCCTGTATTTCAATACACCAGAACCCAATATTATTGGCGAGTCGGGTAGTCCATCATCACAGTTCGAGGGCAGGCATCATTTCAGTAATTTCATCCCGTTGCATTCACATCCGTGCCTTGAATGAGATTGAATGTGATCTTTGCTCTCAAGTATGTTCCCAAGTTTTACACTTTCGTGCTTTGTATGAATGGGAATGGAACCGTGTGTGTTGAATGAGGCTCCTTGTGAGCACTGAACTTTGTCCGGTGGAGTTCCTTTTTGTGTTGCTGTAATTGTGTCATTTCTCGATGAGAAAGATTAGGCAACATTTAGTCACTTCTAGCCATGATGCTCAATTTATTTACAAATGTACACTAGTTAATAGGGACCGTTTACGTTGGAGAACAAGATCTATTGTATGCCTGTGTATTTGGGGAAGTCAAATCTGAAATAATGATGAAATTGCGTGTATCCAAAGTTAAAACTCGTGATTTGTCGCCCTCTGGTGTGTAAAAGATGCAAAAGCTTACAGCACCTGGTATTCCCAGGCGGTCTCCCATCCAAGTACTGACCAGGCCCGAGCCTGCTTAGCTTCCGAGATCGGACGAGATCGGGCGTATTCAGGCTAGTATGGCCGTAAGCCAGGTAGGCTGTCCCTTACGCTCTACTTAAAGGGAAGGCAATATCCGTTTCTGCCGCTCATACTTGCAGTTGAACTGTCTCTCTACTCTAAAGTCCGGGACACACCAGCGCGCCGCAGACAGTCCCTGCTAACACGAAACGTTGTGGCAACGTTGTGCGTTAGCTGGGGTGCCACACCAGACCGGAACTATATTTTACAAAACGAACACATTGTCTTGATAATACAGCTGTAATTGAGTGCCTGACACGCCAGTCAAGCGCAATCTTGAGAAGTTGTGCATTTCAGTAAGGATTTCAATTGACATGCAGTATGAAACTGAAAGGAGGTTGCATCACTATGATGCATAACATTGCATGTATTGTATTTTCAAGTGTGTGCATTCATCCTGTTGTCATTTTGTTTTGAAAGCAGAAGAATCATTCAACAGGTTGCTGAGACAAATGTAAACCAGTAAAACATATGAAGAGAAACAAACCTTGAATATAAGTTCAGTTGTTTAAACATTTGACAAACTATGGTGAGGGGGTAAGAAAACACACAAATCCAGCAGCTC
>NW_027102981.1:620000-630000 GCF_036373705.1 Amia ocellicauda
CTGGTATTCCCAGGCGGTCTCCCATCCAAGTACTGACCAGGCCGGAGCCTGCTTAGCTTCCGAGATCGGACGAGATCGGGCGTATTCAGGCTAGTATGGCCGTAAGCCAGGGAGGCTGTCCCTGACGCTCTACTTAAAGGGAAGGCAATATCCGTTTCTGCCGCTCATACTTGCAGTTGAACTGTCTCTCTACTCTAAAGTCCGGGACACACCAGCGCGCCGCAGACAGTCCCTGCTAACACGAAACGTTGTGGCAACGTTGTGCGTTAGCTGGGGTGCCACACCAGACCGGAACTATATTTTACAAAACGAACACATTGTCTTGATAATACAGCTGTAATTGAGTGCCTGACACGCCAGTCAAGCGCAATCTTGAGAAGGTGTGCATTTCAGTAAGGATTTCAATTGACATGCAGTATGAAACTGAAAGGAGGTTGCATCACTATGATGCATAACATTGCATGTATTGTATTTTCAAGTGTGTGCATTCATCCTGTTGTCATTTTGTTTTGAAAGCAGAAGAATCATTCAACAGGTTGCTGAGACAAATGTAAACCAGTAAAACATATGAAGAGAAACAAACCTTGAATATAAGTTCAGTTGTTTAAACATTTGACAAACTATGGTGAGGGGGTAAGAAAACACACAAATCCAGCAGCTCCTGTATTTCAATACACCAGAACCCAATATTATTGGCAAGTCGGGTAGTCCATCATCACAGTTCGAGGGCAGGCATCATTTCAGTAATTTCATCCCGTTGCATTCACATCCGTGCCTTGAATGAGATTGAATGTGATCTTTGCTCTCAAGTATGTTCCCAAGTTTTACACTTTCGTGCTTTGCATGAATGGGAATGGAACCGTGTGTGTTGAATGAGGCTCCTTGTGAGCACTGAACTTTGTCCGGTGGAGTTCCTTTTTGTGTTGCTGTAATTGTGTCATTTCTCGATGAGAAAGATTAGGCAACATTTAGTCACTTCTAGCCATGATGCTCAATTTATTTACGAATGTACCCTAGTTACTAGGGACCGTTTACGTTGGAGAACAAGATCTATTGTATGCCTGTGTATTTGGGGAAGTCAAATCTGAAATAATGATGAAATTGCGTGTATCCAAAGTTAAAACTCGTGATTTGTCGCCCTCTGGTGTGTAAAAGATGCAAAAGCTTACAGCACCTGGTAATCCCAGGCGGTCTCCCATCCAAGTACTGACCAGGCCCGAGCCTGCTTAGCTTCCGAGATCGGGCGTATTCAGGCTAGTATGGCCGTAAGCCAGGGAGGCTGTACCTGACGCTCTACTTAAAGGGAAGGCAATATCCGTTTCTGCCGCTGATACTTGCAAATGAACTGTCTCTCTACTCTAAAGTCCGGGACACACCAGCGCGCCGCAGACAGTCCCTGCTAACACGAAACGTTGTGGCAACGTTGTGGCAACGTTGTGCGTTAGCTGGGGTGCCACACCAGACCGGAACTATATTTTACAAAACGAACACATTGTCTTGATAAAACAGCTGTAATTGAGTGCCTGACACGCCAGTCAAGCGCAATCTTGAGAAGGTGTGCATTTCAGTAAGGATTTCAATTGACATGCAGTATGAAACTGAAAGGAGGTTGCATCACTATGATGCATAACATTGCATGTATTATATTTTCAAGTGTGTGCATTCATCCTGTTGTCATTTTGTTTTGAAAGCAGAAGAATCATTCAACAGGTTGCTGAGACAAATGTAAACCAGTAAAACATATGAAGAGAAACAAACCTTGAATATAAGTTCAGTTGTTTAAACATTTGACAAACTATGGTGAGGGGGTAAGAAAACACACAAATCCAGCAGCTCCTGTATTTCAATACACCAGAACCCAATATTATTGGCGAGTCGGGTAGTCCATCATCACAGTTCGAGGGCAGGCATCATTTCAGTAATTTCATCCCGTTGCATTCACATCCGTGCCTTGAATGAGATTGAATGTGATCTTTGCTCTCAAGTATGTTCCCAAGTTTTACACTTTCGTGCTTTGCATGAATGGGAATGGAACCGTGTGTGTTGAATGAGGCTCCTTGTGAACACTGAACATTTCCCGGTGGAGTTCCTTTTTGTGTTGCTGTAATTGTGTCATTTCTCGATGAGAAAGATTAGGCAACATTTAGTCACTTCTAGCCATGATGCTCAATTTATTTACGAATGTACCCTAGTTACTAGGGACCGTTTACGTTGGAGAACAAGATCTATTGTATGCCTGTGAATTTGGGGAAGTCAAATCTGAAATAATGATGAAATTGCGTGTATCCAAAGTTAAAACTCGTGATTTGTCGCCCTCTGGTGTGTAAAAGATGCAAAAGCTTACAGCACCTGGTATTCCCAGGCGGTCTCCCATCCAAGTACTAACCAGGCCCGAACCTGCTTAGCTTCCGAGATCGGACGAGATCGGGCGTATTCAGACTAGTATGACCGTAAGTCAGGGAGGCTGTCCCTGACCCTCTACTTAAAGGGAAGGCAATATCCGTTTCTGCCACTCATACTTGCAGTTGAACTGTCTCTCTACTCTAAAGTCCGGGACACACCAGCACGCTGCAGACAGTCCCTGCTAACACGAAACGTTGTGGCAACGTTGTGCGTTAGCTGGGGTGCCACACCAGACCGGAACTATATTTTACAAAACGAACACATTGTCTTGATAAAACAGCTGTAATTGAGTGCCTGACACGCCAGTCAAGCGCAATCTTGAGAAGGTGTGCATTTCAGTAAGGATTTCAATTGACATGCAGTATGAAACTGAAAGGAGGTTGCATCACTATGATGCATAACATTGCATGTATTATATTTTCAAGTGTGTGCATTCATCCTGTTGTCATTTTGTTTTGAAAGCAGAAGAATCATTCAACAGGTTGCTGAGACAAATGTAAACCAGTAAAACATATGAAGAGAAACAAACCTTGAATATAAGTTCAGTTGTTTAAACATTTGACAAACTATGGTGAGGGGGTAAGAAAACACACAAATCCAGCAGCTCCTGTATTTCAATACACCAGAACCCAATATTATTGGCGAGTCGGGTAGTCCATCATCACAGTTCGAGGGCAGGCATCATTTCAGTAATTTCATCCCGTTGCATTCACATCCGTGCCTTGAATGAGATTGAATGTGATCTTTGCTCTCAAGTATGTTCCCAAGTTTTACACTTTCGTGCTTTGCATGAATGGGAATGGAACCGTGTGTGTTGAATGAGGCTCCTTGTGAACACTGAACATTTCCCGGTGGAGTTCCTTTTTGTGTTGCTGTAATTGTGTCATTTCTCGATGAGAAAGATTAGGCAACATTTAGTCACTTCTAGCCATGATGCTCAATTTATTTACGAATGTACCCTAGTTACTAGGGACCGTTTACGTTGGAGAACAAGATCTATTGTATGCCTGTGAATTTGGGGAAGTCAAATCTGAAATAATGATGAAATTGCGTGTATCCAAAGTTAAAACTCGTGATTTGTCGCCCTCTGGTGTGTAAAAGATGCAAAAGCTTACAGCACCTGGTATTCCCAGGCGGTCTCCCATCCAAGTACTAACCAGGCCCGAACCTGCTTAGCTTCCGAGATCGGACGAGATCGGGCGTATTCAGACTAGTATGACCGTAAGTCAGGGAGGCTGTCCCTGACCCTCTACTTAAAGGGAAGGCAATATCCGTTTCTGCCACTCATACTTGCAGTTGAACTGTCTCTCTACTCTAAAGTCCGGGACACACCAGCACGCTGCAGACAGTCCCTGCTAACACGAAACGTTGTGGCAACGTTGTGCGTTAGCTGGGGTGCCACACCAGACCGGAACTATATTTTACAAAACGAACACATTGTCTTGATAATACAGCTGTAATTGAGTGCCTGACACGGCAGTCAAGCGCAATCTTGAGAAGGTGTGCATTTCAGTAAGGATTTCAATTGACATGCAGTATGAAACTGAAAGGAGGTTGCATCACTATGATGCATAACATTGCATGTATTGTATTTTCAAGTGTGTGCATTCATCCTGTTGTCATTTTGTTTTGAAAGCAGAAGAATCATTCAACAGGTTGCTGAGACAATTGTAAACCAGTAAAACATATGAAGAGAAACAAACCTTGAATATAAGTTCAGTTGTTTAAACATTTGACAAACTATGGTGAGGGGGTAAGAAAACACACAAATCCAGCAGCTCCTGTATTTCAATACACCAGAACCCAATATTATTGGCGAGTCGGGTAGTCCATCATCACAGTTCGAGGGCAGGCATCATTTCAGTAATTTCATCCCGTTGCATTCACATCCGTGCCTTGAATGAGATTGAATGTGATCTTTGCTCTCAAGTATGTTCCCAAGTTTTACACTTTCGTGCTTTGCATGAATGGGAATGGAACCGTGTGTGTTGAATGAGGCTCCTTGTGAGCACTGAACTTTGTCCGGTGGAGTTCCTTTTTGTGTTGGTGTAATTGTGTCATTTCTCGATGAGAAAGATTAGGCAACATTTAGTCACTTCTAGCCATGATGCTCAATTTATTTACGAATGTACCCTAGTTACTAGGGACCGTTTACGTTGGAGAACAAGATCTATTGTATGCCTGTGTATTTGGGGAAGTCAAATCTGAAATAATGATGAAATTGCGTGTATCCAAAGTTAAAACTCGTGATTTGTCGCCCTCTGGTGTATAAAAGATGCAAAAGCTTACAGCACCTGGTATTCCCAGGCGGTCTCCCATCCAAGTACTAACCAGGCCCGAACCTGCTTAGCTTCCGAGATCGGACGAGATCGGGCGTATTCAGACTAGTATGACCGTAAGTCAGGGAGGCTGTCCCTGACCCTCTACTTAAAGGGAAGGCAATATCCGTTTCTGCCACTCATACTTGCAGTTGAACTGTCTCTCTACTCTAAAGTCCGGGACACACCAGCACGCTGCAGACAGTCCCTGCTAACACGAAACGTTGTGGCAACGTTGTGCGTTAGCTGGGGTGCCACACCAGACCGGAACTATATTTTACAAAACGAACACATTGTCTTGATAAAACAGCTGTAATTGAGTGCCTGACACGCCAGTCAAGCGCAATCTTGAGAAGGTGTGCATTTCAGTAAGGATTTCAATTGACATGCAGTATGAAACTGAAAGGAGGTTGCATCACTATGATGCATAACATTGCATGTATTATATTTTCAAGTGTGTGCATTCATCCTGTTGTCATTTTGTTTTGAAAGCAGAAGAATCATTCAACAGGTTGCTGAGACAAATGTAAACCAGTAAAACATATGAAGAGAAACAAACCTTGAATATAAGTTCAGTTGTTTAAACATTTGACAAACTATGGTGAGGGGGTAAGAAAACACACAAATCCAGCAGCTCCTGTATTTCAATACACCAGAACCCAATATTATTGGCGAGTCGGGTAGTCCATCATCACAGTTCGAGGGCAGGCATCATTTCAGTAATTTCATCCCGTTGCATTCACATCCGTGCCTTGAATGAGATTGAATGTGATCTTTGCTCTCAAGTATGTTCCCAAGTTTTACACTTTCGTGCTTTGCATGAATGGGAATGGAACCGTGTGTGTTGAATGAGGCTCCTTGTGAACACTGAACATTTCCCGGTGGAGTTCCTTTTTGTGTTGCTGTAATTGTGTCATTTCTCGATGAGAAAGATTAGGCAACATTTAGTCACTTCTAGCCATGATGCTCAATTTATTTACGAATGTACCCTAGTTACTAGGGACCGTTTACGTTGGAGAACAAGATCTATTGTATGCCTGTGAATTTGGGGAAGTCAAATCTGAAATAATGATGAAATTGCGTGTATCCAAAGTTAAAACTCGTGATTTGTCGCCCTCTGGTGTGTAAAAGATGCAAAAGCTTACAGCACCTGGTATTCCCAGGCGGTCTCCCATCCAAGTACTAACCAGGCCCGAACCTGCTTAGCTTCCGAGATCGGACGAGATCGGGCGTATTCAGACTAGTATGACCGTAAGTCAGGGAGGCTGTCCCTGACCCTCTACTTAAAGGGAAGGCAATATCCGTTTCTGCCACTCATACTTGCAGTTGAACTGTCTCTCTACTCTAAAGTCCGGGACACACCAGCACGCTGCAGACAGTCCCTGCTAACACGAAACGTTGTGGCAACGTTGTGCGTTAGCTGGGGTGCCACACCAGACCGGAACTATATTTTACAAAACGAACACATTGTCTTGATAATACAGCTGTAATTGAGTGCCTGACACGGCAGTCAAGCGCAATCTTGAGAAGGTGTGCATTTCAGTAAGGATTTCAATTGACATGCAGTATGAAACTGAAAGGAGGTTGCATCACTATGATGCATAACATTGCATGTATTGTATTTTCAAGTGTGTGCATTCATCCTGTTGTCATTTTGTTTTGAAAGCAGAAGAATCATTCAACAGGTTGCTGAGACAAATGTAAACCAGTAAAACATATGAAGAGAAACAAACCTTGAATATAAGTTCAGTTGTTTAAACATTTGACAAACTATGGTGAGGGGGTAAGAAAACACACAAATCCAGCAGCTCCTGTATTTCAATACACCAGAACCCAATATTATTGGCGAGTCGGGTAGTCCATCATCACAGTTCGAGGGCAGGCATCATTTCAGTAATTTCATCCCGTTGCATTCACATCCGTGCCTTGAATGAGATTGAATGTGATCTTTGCTCTCAAGTATGTTCCCAAGTTTTACACTTTCGTGCTTTGCATGAATGGGAATGGAACCGTGTGTGTTGAATGAGGCTCCTTGTGAGCACTGAACTTTGTCCGGTGGAGTTCCTTTTTGTGTTGGTGTAATTGTGTCATTTCTCGATGAGAAAGATTAGGCAACATTTAGTCACTTCTAGCCATGATGCTCAATTTATTTACGAATGTACCCTAGTTACTAGGGACCGTTTACGTTGGAGAACAAGATCTATTGTATGCCTGTGTATTTGGGGAAGTCAAATCTGAAATAATGATGAAATTGCGTGTATCCAAAGTTAAAACTCGTGATTTGTCGCCCTCTGGTGTATAAAAGATGCAAAAGCTTACAGCACCTGGTATTCCCAGGCGGTCTCCCATCCAAGTACTGACCAGGCCCGAGCCTGCTTAGCTTCCGAGATCGGGCGTATTCAGGCTAGTATGGCCGTAAGCCAGGGAGGCTGTCCCTGACGCTCTACTTAAAGGGAAGGCAATATCCGTTTCTGCCGCTCATACTTGCAAATGAACTGTCTCTCTACTCTAAAGTCCGGGACACACCAGCGCGCCGCAGACAGTCCCTGCTAACACGAAACGTTGTGGCAACGTTGTGCGTTAGCTGGGGTGCCACACCAGACCGGAACTATATTTTACAAAACGAACACATTGTCTTGATAATACAGCTGTAATTGAGTGCCTGACACGCCAGTCAAGCGCAATCTTGAGAAGGTGTGCATTTCAGTAAGGATTTCAATTGACATGCAGTATGAAACTGAAAGGAGGTTGCATCACTATGATGCATAACATTGCATGTATTGTATTTTCAAGTGTGTGCATTCATCCTGTTGTCATTTTGTTTTGAAAGCAGAAGAATCATTCAACAGGTTGCTGAGACAAATGTAAACCAGTAAAACATATGAAGAGAAATAAACCTTGAATATAAGTTCAGTTGTTTAAACATTTGACAAACTATGGTGAGGGGGTAAGAAAACACACAAATCCAGCAGCTCCTGTATTTCAATACACCAGAACCCAATATTATTGGCGAGTCGGGTAGTCCATCATCACAGTTCGAGGGCAGGCATCATTTCAGTAATTTCATCCCGTTGCATTCACATCCGTGCCTTGAATGAGATTGAATGTGATCTTTGCTCTCAAGTATGTTCCCAAGTTTTACACTTTCGTGCTTTGCATGAATGGGAATGGAACCGTGTGTGTTGAATGAGGCTCCTTGTGAGCACTGAACTTTGTCCGGTGGAGTTCCTTTTTGTGTTGCTGTAATTGTGTCATTTCTCGATGAGAAAGATTAGGCAACATTTAGTCACTTCTAGCCATGATGCTCAATTTATTTACGAATGTACCCTAGTTACTAGGGACCGTTTACGTTGGAGAACAAGATCAATTGTATGCCTGTGTATTTGGGGAAGTCAAATCTGAAATAATGATGAAATTGCGTGTATCCAAAGTTAAAACTCGTGATTTGTCGCCCTCTGGTGTGTAAAAGATGCAAAAGCTTACAGCACCTGGTATTCCCAGGTGGTCTCCCATCCAAGTACTGACCAGGCCCGAGCCTGCTTAGCTTCCGAGATCGGACGAGATCGGGCGTATTCAGACTAGTATGGCCGTAAGCCAGGGAGGCTGTCCCTGACCCTCTACTTAAAGGGAAGGCAATATCCGTTTCTGCCACTCATACTTGCTGTTGAACTGTCTCTCTACTCTAAAGTCCGGGACACACCAGCACGCTGCAGACAGTCCCTGCTAACACGAAACGTTGTGGCAACGTTGTGCGTTAGCTGGGGTGCCACACCAGACCGGAACTATATTTTACAAAACGAACACATTGTCTTGATAAAACAGCTGTAATTGAGTGCCTGACACGCCAGTCAAGCGCAATCTTGAGAAGGTGTGCATTTCAGTAAGGATTTCAATTGACATGCAGTATGAAACTGAAAGGAGGTTGCATCACTATGATGCATAACATTGCATGTATTGTATTTTCAAGTGTGTGCATTCATCCTGTTGTCATTTTGTTTTGAAAGCAGAAGAATCATTCAACAGGTTGCTGAGACAAATGTAAACCAGTAAAACATATGAAGAGAAACAAACCTTGAATATAAGTTCAGTTGTTTAAACATTTGACAAACTATGGTGAGGGGGTAAGAAAACACACAAATCCAGCAGCTCCTGTATTTCAATACACCAGAACCCAATATTATTGGCGAGTCGGGTAGTCCATCATCACAGTTCGAGGGCAGGCATCATTTCAGTAATTTCATCCCGTTGCATTCACATCCGTGCCTTGAATGAGATTGAATGTGATCTTTGCTCTCAAGTATGTTCCCAAGTTTTACACTTTCGTGCTTTGCATGAATGGGAATGGAACCGTGTGTGTTGAATGAGGCTCCTTGTGAGCACTGAACTTTGTCCGGTGGAGTTCCTTTTTGTGTTGCTGTAATTGTGTCATTTCTCGATGAGAAAGATTAGGCAACATTTAGTCACTTCTAGCCATGATGCTCAATTTATTTACGAATGTACCCTAGTTACTAGGGACCGTTTACGTTGGAGAACAAGATCTATTGTATGCCTGTGTATTTGGGGAAGTCAAATCTGAAATAATGATGAAATTGCGTGTATCCAAAGTTAAAACTCGTGATTTGTCGCCCTCTGGTGTGTAAAAGATGCAAAAGCTTACAGCACCTGGTATTCCCAGGCGGTCTCCCATCCAAGTACTGACCAGGCCCGAGCCTGCTTAGCTTCCGAGATCGGACGAGATCGGGCGTATTCAGGCTAGTATGGCCGTAAGCCAGGGAGGCTCTCCCTGACGCTCTACTTAAAGGGAAGGCAATATCCGTTTCTGCCGCTCATACTTGCAGTTGAACTGTCTCTCTACTCTAAAGTCCGGGACACACCAGCGCGCCGCAGACAGTCCCTGCTAACACGAAACGTTGTGGCAACGTTGTGCGTTAGCTGGGGTGCCACACCAGACCGGAACTATATATTACAAAACGAACACATTGTCTTGATAAAACAGCTGTAATTGAGTGCCTGACACGCCAGTCAAGCGCAATCTTGAGAAGGTGTGCATTTCAGTAAGGATTTCAATTGACATGCAGTATGAAACTGAAAGGAGGTTGCATCACTATGATGCATAACATTGCATGTATTGTATTTTCAAGTGTGTGCATTCATCCTGTTGTCATTTTGTTTTGAAAGCAGAAGAATCATTCAACAGGTTGCTGAGACAAATGTAAACCAGTAAAACATATGAAGAGAAACAAACCTTGAATATAAGTTCAGTTGTTTAAACATTTGAC
>NW_027102981.1:632500-677500 GCF_036373705.1 Amia ocellicauda
TGCATTCACATCCGTGCCTTGAATGAGATTGAATGTGATCTTTGCTCTCAAGTATGTTCCCAAGTTTTACACTTTCGTGCTTTGCATGAATGGGAATGGAACCGTGTGTGTTGAATGAGGCTCCTTGTGAGCACTGAACTTTGTCCGGTGGAGTTCCTTTTTGTGTTGCTGTAATTGTGTCATTTCTCGATGAGAAAGATTAGGCAACATTTAGTCACTTCTAGCCATGATGCTCAATTTATTTACGAATGTACCCTAGTTACTAGGGACCGTTTACGTTGGAGAACAAGATCTATTGTATGCCTGTGTATTTGGGGAAGTCAAATCTGAAATAATGATGAAATTGCGCGTATCCAAAGTTAAAAATCGTGATTTGTCGCCCTCTGGTATGTAAAAGATGCAAAAGCTTACAGCACCTGGTATTCCCAGGCGCTCTCCCATCCAAGTACTGACCAGGCCCGAGCCTGCTTAGCTTCCGAGATCGGACGAGATCGGGCGTATTCAGGCTAGTATGGCCGTAAGCCAGGGAGGCTGTCCCTGACGCTCTACTTAAAGGGAAGGCAATATCCGTTTCTGCCGCTCATACTTGCAGTTGAACTGTCTCTCTACTCTAAAGCCCGGGACACACCAGCGCGCCGCAGCCAGTCCCTGCTAACACGCCACGTTGTGGCAACATTGTGGCAACGTTGTGCGTTAGCTGGGGTGCCACACCAGACCGGAACTATATATTACAAAACGAACACATTGTCTTGATAAAACAGCTGTAATTGAGTGCCTGACACGCCAGTCAAGCGCAATCTTGAGAAGGTGTGCATTTCAGTAAGGATTTCAATTGACATGCAGTATGAAACTGAAAGGAGGTTGCATCACTATGATGCATAACATTGCATGTATTGTATTTTCAAGTGTGTGCATTCATCCTGTTGTCATTTTGTTTTGAAAGCAGAAGAATCATTCAACAGGTTGCTGAGACAAATGTAAACCAGTAAAACATATGAAGAGAATCAAACCTTGAATATAAGTTCAGTTGTTTAAACATTTGACAAACTATGGTGAGGGGGTAAGAAAACACACAAATCCAGCAGCTCCTGTATTTCAATACACCAGAACCCAATATTATTGGCGAGTCGGGTAGTCCATCATCACAGTTCGAGGGCAGGCATCATTTCAGTAATTTCATCCCGTTGCATTCACATCCGTGCCTTGAATGAGATTGAATGTGATCTTTGCTCTCAAGTATGTTCCCAAGTTTTACACTTTCGTGCTTTGCATGAATGGGAATGGAACCGTGTGTGTTGAATGAGGCTCCTTGTGAGCACTGAACTTTGTCCGGTGGAGTTCCTTTTTGTGTTGCTGTAATTGTGTCATTTCTCGATGAGAAAGATTAGGCAACATTTAGTCACTTCTAGCCATGATGCTCAATTTATTTACGAATGTACCCTAGTTACTAGGGACCGTTTACGTTGGAGAACAAGATCTATTGTATGCCTGTGTATTTGGGGAAGTCAAATCTGAAATAATGATGAAATTGCGTGTATCCAAAGTTAAGACTCGTGATTTGTCGCCCTCTGGTGTGTTAAAGATGCAAAAGCTTACAGCACCTGGTATTCCCAGGCGGTCTCCCATCCAAGTACTGACCAGGCCCGAGCCTGCTTAGCTTCCGAGATTGGACGAGATCGGGCGTATTCAGGCTAGTATGGCCGAAAGCCAGGGAGGCTGTCCCTGACGCTCTACTTAAAGGGAAGGCAATATCCGTTTCTGCCGCTCATACTTGCAGTTGAACTGTCTCTCTACTCTAAAGTCCGGGACACACCAGCGCGCCGCAGACAGTCCCTGCTAACACGAAACGTTGTGGCAACGTTGTGCGTTAGCTGGGGTGCCACACCAGACCGGAACTATATTTTACAAAACGAACACATTGTCTTGATAATACAGCTGTAATTGAGTGCCTGACACGCCAGTCAAGCGCAATCTTGAGAAGGTGTGCATTTCAGTAAGGATTTCAATTGACATGCAGTATGAAACTGAAAGGAGGTTGCATCACTATGATGCATAACATTGCATGTATTGTATTTTCAAGTGTGTGCATTCATCCTGTTGTCATTTTGTTTTGAAAGCAGAAGAATCATTCAACAGGTTGCTGAGACAAATGTAAACCAGTAAAACATATGAAGAGAAACAAACCTTGAATATAAGTTCAGTTGTTTAAACATTTGACAAACTATGGTGAGGGGGTAAGAAAACACACAAATCCAGCAGCTCCTGTATTTCAATACACCAGAACCCAATATTATTGGCGAGTCGGGTAGTCCATCATCACAGTTCGAGGGCAGGCATCATTTCAGTAATTTCATCCCGTTGCATTCACATCCGTGCCTTGAATGAGATTGAATGTGATCTTTGCTCTCAAGTATGTTCCCAAGTTTTACACTTTCGTGCTTTGCATGAATGGGAATGGAACCGTGTGTGTTGAATGAGGCTCCTTGTGAGCACTGAACTTTGTCCGGTGGAGATCCTTTTTGTGTTGCTGTAATTGTGTCATTTCTCGATGAGAAAGATTAGGCAACATTTAGTCACTTCTAGCCATGATGCTCAATTTATTTACGAATGTACCCTAGTTACTAGGGACCGTTTACGTTGGAGAACAAGATCTATTGTATGCCTGTGTATTTGGGGAAGTCAAATCTGAAATAATGATGAAATTGCGTGTATCCAAAGTTAAAACTCGTGATTTGTCGCCCTCTGGTGTGTAAAAGATGCAAAAGCTTACAGCACCTGGTAATCCCAGGCGGTCTCCCATCCAAGTACTGACCAGGCCAGAGCCTGCTTAGCTTCCGAGATCGGGCGTATTCAGGCTAGTATGGCCGTAAGCCAGGGAGGCTGTCCCTGACGCTCTACTTAAAGGGAAGGCAATATCCGTTTCTGCCGCTGATACTTGCAAATGAACTGTCTCTCTACTCTAAAGTCCGGGACACACCAGCGCGCCGCAGACAGTCCCTGCTAACACGAAACGTTGTGGCAACGTTGTGGCAACGTTGTGCGTTAGCTGGGGTGCCACACCATACCGGAACTATATTTTACAAAACGAACACATTGTCTTGATAATACAGCTGTAATTGAGTGCCTGACACGGCAGTCAAGCGCAATCTTGAGAAGGTGTGCATTTCAGTAAGGATTTCAATTGACATGCAGTATGAAACTGAAAGGAGGTTGCATCACTATGATGCATAACATTGCATGTATTGTATTTTCAAGTGTGTGCATTCATCCTGTTGTCATTTTGTTTTGAAAGCAGAAGAATCATTCAACAGGTTGCTGAGACAAATGTAAACCAGTAAAACATATGAAGAGAAACAAACCTTGAATATAAGTTCAGTTGTTTAAACATTTGACAAACTATGGTGAGGGGGTAAGAAAACACACAAATCCAGCAGCTCCTGTATTTCAATACACCAGAACCCAATATTATTGGCGAGTCGGGTAGTCCATCATCACAGTTCGAGGGCAGGCATCATTTCAGTAATTTCATCCCGTTGCATTCACATCCGTGCCTTGAATGAGATTGAATGTGATCTTTGCTCTCAAGTATGTTCCCAAGTTTTACACTTTCGTGCTTTGCATGAATGGGAATGGAACCGTGTGTGTTGAATGAGGCTCCTTGTGAGCACTGAACTTTGTCCGGTGGAGTTCCTTTTTGTGTTGGTGTAATTGTGTCATTTCTCGATGAGAAAGATTAGGCAACATTTAGTCACTTCTAGCCATGATGCTCAATTTATTTACGAATGTACCCTAGTTACTAGGGACCGTTTACGTTGGAGAACAAGATCTATTGTATGCCTGTGTATTTGGGGAAGTCAAATCTGAAATAATGATGAAATTGCGTGTATCCAAAGTTAAAACTCGTGATTTGTCGCCCTCTGGTGTGTAAAAGATGCAAAAGCTTACAGCACCTGGTATTCCCAGGCGGTCTCCCATCCAAGTACTGACCAGGCCCGAGCCTGCTTGGCTTCCGAGATCGGACGAGATCGGGCGTATTCAGGCTAGTATGGCCGTAAGCCAGGAAGGCTGTCCCTGACGCTCTACTTAAAGGGAAGGCAATATCCGTTTCTGCTGTTCATACTTACAGTTGAACTGTCTCTCTACTCTAAAGCCCGGGACACACCAGCGCGCCGCAGACAGTCCCTGCTAACACGCCACGTTGTGGCAACATTGTGGCAACGTTGTGCGTTAGCTGGGGTGCCACACCAGACCGGAACTATATATTACAAAACGAACACATTCTCTTGATAAAACAGCTGTAATTGAGTGCCTGACACGCCAGTCAAGCGCAATCTTGAGAAGGTGTGCATTTCAGTAAGGATTTCAATTGACATGCAGTATGAAACTGAAAGGAGGTTGCATCACTATGATGCATAACATTGCATGTATTGTATTTTCAAGTGTGTGCATTCATCCTGTTGTCATTTTGTTTTGAAAGCAGAAGAATCATTCAACAGGTTGCTGAGACAAATGTAAACCAGTAAAACATATGAAGAGAAACAAACCTTGAATATAAGTTCAGTTGTTTAAACATTTGACAAACTATGGTGAGGGGGTAAGAAAACACACAAATCCAGCAGCTCCTGTATTTCAATACACCAGAACCCAATATTATTGGCGAGTCGGGTAGTCCATCATCACAGTTCGAGGGCAGGCATCATTTCAGTAATTTCATCCCGTTGCATTCACATCCGTGCCTTGAATGAGATTGAATGTGATCTTTGCTCTCAAGTATGTTCCCAAGTTTTACACTTTCGTGCTTTGCATGAATGGGAATGGAACCGTGTGTGTTGAATGAGGCTCCTTGTGAGCACTGAACTTTGTCCGGTGGAGTTCCTTTTTGTGTTGCTGTAATTGTGTCATTTCTCGATGAGAAAGATTAGGCAACATTTAGTCACTTCTAGCCATGATGCTCAATTTATTTACGAATGTACCCTAGTTACTAGGGACCGTTTACGTTGGAGAACAAGATCTATTGTATGCCTGTGTATTTGGGGAAGTCAAATCTGAAATAATGATGAAATTGCGTGTATCCAAAGTTAAAACTCGTGATTTGTCGCCCTCTGGTGTGTAAAAGATGCAAAAGCTTACAGCACCTGTTATTCCCAGGCGGTCTCCCATCCAAGTACTGACCAGGCCCGAGCCTGCTTGGCTTCCGAGATCGGACGAGATCGGGCGTATTCAGGCTAGTATGGCCGTAAGCCAGGGAGGCTCTCCCTGACGCTCTACTTAAAGGGAAGGCAATATCCGTTTCTGCCGCTCATACTTGCAGTTGAACTGTCTCTCTACTCTAAAGTCCGGGACACACCAGCGCGCCGCAGACAGTCCCTGCTAACACGAAACGTTGTGGCAACGTTGTGCGTTAGCTGGGGTGCCACACCAGACCGGAACTATATATTACAAAACGAACACATTGTCTTGATAAAACAGCTGTAATTGAGTGCCTGACACGCCAGTCAAGCGCAATCTTGAGAAGGTGTGCATTTCAGTAAGGATTTCAATTGACATGCAGTATGAAACTGAAAGGAGGTTGCATCACTATGATGCATAACATTGCATGTATTGTATTTTCAAGTGTGTGCATTCATCCTGTTGTCATTTTGTTTTGAAAGCAGAAGAATCATTTTTGCTGAGGTTGCTGAGACAAATGTAAACCAGTAAAACATATGAAGAGAAACAAACCTTGAATATAAGTTCAGTTGTTTAAACATTTGACAAACTATGGTGAGGGGGTAAGAAAACACACAAATCCAGCAGCTCCTGTATTTCAATACACCAGAACCCAATATTATTGGCGAGTCGGGTAGTCCATCATCACAGTTCGAGGGCAGGCATCATTTCAGTAATTTCATCCCGTTGCATTCACATCCGTGCCTTGAATGAGATTGAATGTGATCTTTGTTCTCAAGTATGTTCCCAAGTTTTACACTTTCGTGCTTTGCATGAATGGGAATGGAACCGTGTGTGTTGAATGAGGCTCCTTGTGAGCACTGAACTTTGTCCGGTGGAGTTCCTTTTTGTGTTGCTGTAATTGTGTCATTTCTCGATGAGAAAGATTAGGCAACATTTAGTCACTTCTAGCCATGATGCTCAATTTATTTACGAATGTACCCTAGTTACTAGGGACCGTTTACGTAGGAGAACAAGATCTATTGTATGCCTGTGTATTTGGGGAAGTCAAATCTGAAATAATGATGAAATTGCGTGTATCCAAAGTTAAAACTCGTGATTTGTCGCCCTCTGGAGTGTAAAAGATGCAAAAGCTTACAGCACCTGGTATTCCCAGGCGGTCTCCCATCCAAGTACTGACCAGGCCCGAGCCTGCTTAGCTTCCGAGATCTGACGAGATCGGGCGTATTCAGGATAGTATGGCCGTAAGCCAGGGAGGCTGTCCCTGACGCTCTACTTAAAGGGAAGGCAATATCCGTTTCTGCCGTTCATACTTACAGTTGAACTGTCTCTCTACTCTAAAGCCCGGGACACACCAGCGCGCCGCAGACAGTCCCTGCTAACACGCCACGTTGTGGCAACATTGTGGCAACGTTGTGCGTTAGCTGGGGTGCCACACCAGACCGGAACTATATTTTACAAAACGAACACATTGTCTTGATAATACAGCTGTAATTGAGTGCCTGACACGCCAGTCAAGCGCAATCTTGAGAAGGTGTGCATTTCAGTAAGGATTTCAATTGACATGCAGTATGAAACTGAAATGAGGTTGCATCACTATGATGCATAACATTGCATGTATTGTATTTTCAAGTGTGTACATTCATCCTGTTGTCATTTTGTTTTGAAAGCAGAAGAATCATTCAACAGGTTGCTGAGACAAATGTAAACCAGTAAAACATATGAAGAGAAACAAACCTTGAATATAAGTTCAGTTGTTTAAACATTTGACAAACTATGGTGAGGGGGTAAGAAAACACACAAATCCAGCAGCTCCTGTATTTCAATACACCAGAACCCAATATTATTGGCGAGTCGGGTAGTCCATCATCACAGTTCGAGGGCAGGCATCATTTCAGTAATTTCATCCCGTTGCATTCACATCCGTGCCTTGAATGAGATTGAATGTGATCTTTGCTCTCAAGTATTTTCCCAAGTTTTACACTTTCGTGCTTTGCATGAATGGGAATGGAACCGTGTGTGTTGAATGAGGCTCCTTGTGAGCACTGAACTTTGTCCGGTGGAGTTCCTTTTTGTGTTGGTGTAATTGTGTCATTTCTCGATGAGAAAGATTAGGCAACATTTAGTCACTTCTAGCCATGATGCTCAATTTATTTACGAATGTACACTAGTTACTAGGGACCGTTTACGTTGGAGAACAAGATCTATTGTATGCCTGTGTATTTGGGGAAGTCAAATCTGAAATAATGATGAAATTGCGTGTATCCAAAGTTAAAACTCGTGATTTGTCGCCCTCTGGTGTGTAAAAGATGCAAAAGCTTACAGCACCTGGTATTCCCAGGCAGTCTCCCATCCAAGTACTGACCAGGCCCGAGCCTGCTTAGCTTCCGAGATCGGACGAGATCGGGCGTATTCAGGATAGTATGGCCGTAAGCCAGGGAGGCTGTCCCTGACGCTCTACTTAAAGGGAAGGCAATATCCGTTTCTGCCGTTCATACTTACAGTTGAACTGTCTCTCTACTCTAAAGCCCGGGACACACCAGCGCGCCGCAGACAGTCCCTGCTAACACGCCACGTTGTGGCAACATTGTGGCAACGTTGTGCGTTAGCTGGGGTGCCACACCAGACCGGAACTATATTTTACAAAACGAACACATTGTCTTGATAATACAGCTGTAATTGAGTGCCTGACACGCCAGTCAAGCGCAATCTTGAGAAGGTGTGCATTTCAGTAAGGATTTCAATTGACATGCAGTATGAAACTGAAATGAGGTTGCATCACTATGATGCATAACATTGCATGTATTGTATTTTCAAGTGTGTACATTCATCCTGTTGTCATTTTGTTTTGAAAGCAGAAGAATCATTCAACAGGTTGCTGAGACAAATGTAAACCAGTAAAACATATGAAGAGAAACAAACCTTGAATATAAGTTCAGTTGTTTAAACATTTGACAAACTATGGTGAGGGGGTAAGAAAACACACAAATCCAGCAGCTCCTGTATTTCAATACACCAGAACCCAATATTATTGGCGAGTCGGGTAGTCCATCATCACAGTTCGAGGGCAGGCATCATTTCAGTAATTTCATCCCGTTGCATTCACATCCGTGCCTTGAATGAGATTGAATGTGATCTTTGCTCTCAAGTATTTTCCCAAGTTTTACACTTTCGTGCTTTGCATGAATGGGAATGGAACCGTGTGTGTTGAATGAGGCTCCTTGTGAGCACTGAACTTTGTCCGGTGGAGTTCCTTTTTGTGTTGGTGTAATTGTGTCATTTCTCGATGAGAAAGATTAGGCAACATTTAGTCACTTCTAGCCATGATGCTCAATTTATTTACGAATGTACACTAGTTACTAGGGACCGTTTACGTTGGAGAACAAGATCTATTGTATGCCTGTGTATTTGGGGAAGTCAAATCTGAAATAATGATGAAATTGCGTGTATCCAAAGTTAAAACTCGTGATTTGTCGCCCTTTGGTGTGTAAAAGATGCAAAAGCTTACAGCACCTGGTATTCCCAGGGGGTCTCCCATCCAAGTACTGACCAGGCCCGAGCCTGCTTAGCTTCCGAGATCGGACGAGATCGGGCGTATTCAGGCTAGTATGGCCGTAAGCCAGGGAGGCTGTCCCTGACGCGCTACTTAAAGGGAAGGCAATATCCGTTTCTGCCGTTCATACTTACAGTTGAACTGTCTCTCTACTCTAAAGCCCGGGACACACCAGCGCGCCGCAGACAGTCCCTGCTAACACGCCACGTTGTGGCAACATTGTGGCAACGTTGTGCGTTAGCTGGGGTGCCACACCAGACCGGAACTATATATTACAAAACGAACACATTGTCTTGATAAAACAGCTGTAATTGAGTGCCTGACACGCCAGTCAAGCGCAATCTTGAGAAGGTGTGCATTTCAGTAAGGATTTCAATTGACATGCAGTATGAAACTGAAAGGAGGTTGCATCACTATGATGCATAACATTGCATGTATTGTATTTTCAAGTGTGTGCATTCATCCTGTTGTCATTTTGTTTTGAAAGCAGAAGAATCATTCAACAGGTTGCTGAGACAAATGTAAACCAGTAAAACATATGAAGAGAAACAAACCTTGAATATAAGTTCAGTTGTTTAAACATTTGACAAACTATGGTGAGGGGGTAAGAAAACACACAAATCCAGCAGCTCCTGTATTTCAATACACCAGAACCCAATATTATTGGCGAGTCGGGTAGTCCATCATCACAGTTCGAGGGCAGGCATCATTTCAGTAATTTCATCCCGTTGCATTCACATCCGTGCCTTGAATGAGATTGAATGTGATCTTTGCTCTCAAGTATTTTCCCAAGTTTTACACTTTCGTGCTTTGCATGAATGGGAATGGAACCGTGTGTGTTGAATGAGGCTCCTTGTGAGCACTGAACTTTGTCCGGTGGAGTTCCTTTTTGTGTTGGTGTAATTGTGTCATTTCTCGATGAGAAAGATTAGGCAACATTTAGTCACTTCTAGCCATGATGCTCAATTTATTTACGAATGTACACTAGTTACTAGGGACCGTTTACGTTGGAGAACAAGATCTATTGTATGCCTGTGTATTTGGGGAAGTCAAATCTGAAATAATGATGAAATTGCGTGTATCCAAAGTTAAAACTCGTGATTTGTCGCCCTTTGGTGTGTAAAAGATGCAAAAGCTTACAGCACCTGGTATTCCCAGGGGGTCTCCCATCCAAGTACTGACCAGGCCCGAGCCTGCTTAGCTTCCGAGATCGGACGAGATCGGGCGTATTCAGGCTAGTATGGCCGTAAGCCAGGGAGGCTGTCCCTGACGCGCTACTTAAAGGGAAGGCAATATCCGTTTCTGCCGTTCATACTTACAGTTGAACTGTCTCTCTACTCTAAAGCCCGGGACACACCAGCGCGCCGCAGACAGTCCCTGCTAACACGCCACGTTGTGGCAACATTGTGGCAACGTTGTGCGTTAGCTGGGGTGCCACACCAGACCGGAACTATATATTACAAAACGAACACATTGTCTTGATAAAACAGCTGTAATTGAGTGCCTGACACGCCAGTCAAGCGCAATCTTGAGAAGGTGTGCATTTCAGTAAGGATTTCAATTGACATGCAGTATGAAACTGAAAGGAGGTTGCATCACTATGATGCATAACATTGCATGTATTGTATTTTCAAGTGTGTGCATTCATCCTGTTGTCATTTTGTTTTGAAAGCAGAAGAATCATTCAACAGGTTGCTGAGACAAATGTAAACCAGTAAAACATATGAAGAGAAACAAACCTTGAATATAAGTTCAGTTGTTTAAACATTTGACAAACTATGGTGAGGGGGTAAGAAAACACACAAATCCAGCAGCTCCTGTATTTCAATACACCAGAACCCAATATTATTGGCGAGTCGGGTAGTCCATCATCACAGTTCGAGGGCAGGCATCATTTCAGTAATTTCATCCCGTTGCATTCACATCCGTGCCTTGAATGAGATTGAATGTGATCTTTGCTCTCAAGTATTTTCCCAAGTTTTACACTTTCGTGCTTTGCATGAATGGGAATGGAACCGTGTGTGTTGAATGAGGCTCCTTGTGAGCACTGAACTTTGTCCGGTGGAGTTCCTTTTTGTGTTGGTGTAATTGTGTCATTTCTCGATGAGAAAGATTAGGCAACATTTAGTCACTTCTAGCCATGATGCTCAATTTATTTACGAATGTACACTAGTTACTAGGGACCGTTTACGTTGGAGAACAAGATCTATTGTATGCCTGTGTATTTGGGGAAGTCAAATCTGAAATAATGATGAAATTGCGTGTATCCAAAGTTAAAACTCGTGATTTGTCGCCCTCTGGTGTGTAAAAGATGCAAAAGCTTACAGCACCTGGTATTCCCAGGCAGTCTCCCATCCAAGTACTGACCAGGCCCGAGCCTGCTTAGCTTCCGAGATCGGACGAGATCGGGCGTATTCAGGCTAGTATGGCCGTAAGCCAGGGAGGCTGTCCCTGACGCTCTACTTAAAGGGAAGGCAATATCCGTTTCTGCCGCTCATACTTGCAGTTGAACTGTCTCTCTACTCTAAAGTCCGGGACACACCAGCGCGCCGCAGACAGTCCCTGCTAACACGAAACGTTGTGGCAACGTTGTGCGTTAGCTGGGGTGCCACACCAGACCGGAACTATATTTTACAAAACGAACACATTGTCTTGATAATACAGCTGTAATTGAGTGCCTGACACGCCAGTCAAGCGCAATCTTGAGAAGGTGTGCATTTCAATAAGGATTTCAATTGACATGCAGTATGAAACTGAAAGGAGGTTGCATCACTATGATGCATAACATTGCATGTATTGTATTTTCAAGTGTGTGCATTCATCCTGTTGTCATTTTGTTTTGAAAGCAGAAGAATCATTTTTGCTGAGGTTGCTGAGACAAATGTAAACCAGTAAAACATATGAAGAGAAACAAACCTTGAATATAAGTTCAGTTGTTTAAACATTTGACAAACTATGGTGAGGGGGTAAGAAAACACACAAATCCAGCAGCTCCTGTATTTCAATACACCAGAACCCAATATTATTGGCGAGTCGGGTAGTCCATCATCACAGTTCGAGGGCAGGCATCATTTCAGTAATTTCATCCCGTTGCATTCACATCCGTGCCTTGAATGAGATTGAATGTGATCTTTGTTCTCAAGTATGTTCCCAAGTTTTACACTTTCGTGCTTTGCATGAATGGGAATGGAACCGTGTGTGTTGAATGAGGCTCCTTGTGAGCACTGAACTTTGTCCGGTGGAGTTCCTTTTTGTGTTGCTGTAATTGTGTCATTTCTCGATGAGAAAGATTAGGCAACATTTAGTCACTTCTAGCCATGATGCTCAATTTATTTACGAATGTACCCTAGTTACTAGGGACCGTTTACGTAGGAGAACAAGATCTATTGTATGCCTGTGTATTTGGGGAAGTCAAATCTGAAATAATGATGAAATTGCGTGTATCCAAAGTTAAAACTCGTGATTTGTCGCCCTCTGGAGTGTAAAAGATGCAAAAGCTTACAGCACCTGGTATTCCCAGGCGGTCTCCCATCCAAGTACTGACCAGGCCCGAGCCTGCTTAGCTTCCGAGATCTGACGAGATCGGGCGTATTCAGGATAGTATGGCCGTAAGCCAGGGAGGCTGTCCCTGACGCTCTACTTAAAGGGAAGGCAATATCCGTTTCTGCCGTTCATACTTACAGTTGAACTGTCTCTCTACTCTAAAGCCCGGGACACACCAGCGCGCCGCAGACAGTCCCTGCTAACACGCCACGTTGTGGCAACATTGTGGCAACGTTGTGCGTTAGCTGGGGTGCCACACCAGACCGGAACTATATTTTACAAAACGAACACATTGTCTTGATAATACAGCTGTAATTGAGTGCCTGACACGCCAGTCAAGCGCAATCTTGAGAAGGTGTGCATTTCAGTAAGGATTTCAATTGACATGCAGTATGAAACTGAAATGAGGTTGCATCACTATGATGCATAACATTGCATGTATTGTATTTTCAAGTGTGTACATTCATCCTGTTGTCATTTTGTTTTGAAAGCAGAAGAATCATTCAACAGGTTGCTGAGACAAATGTAAACCAGTAAAACATATGAAGAGAAACAAACCTTGAATATAAGTTCAGTTGTTTAAACATTTGACAAACTATGGTGAGGGGGTAAGAAAACACACAAATCCAGCAGCTCCTGTATTTCAATACACCAGAACCCAATATTATTGGCGAGTCGGGTAGTCCATCATCACAGTTCGAGGGCAGGCATCATTTCAGTAATTTCATCCCGTTGCATTCACATCCGTGCCTTGAATGAGATTGAATGTGATCTTTGCTCTCAAGTATTTTCCCAAGTTTTACACTTTCGTGCTTTGCATGAATGGGAATGGAACCGTGTGTGTTGAATGAGGCTCCTTGTGAGCACTGAACTTTGTCCGGTGGAGTTCCTTTTTGTGTTGGTGTAATTGTGTCATTTCTCGATGAGAAAGATTAGGCAACATTTAGTCACTTCTAGCCATGATGCTCAATTTATTTACGAATGTACACTAGTTACTAGGGACCGTTTACGTTGGAGAACAAGATCTATTGTATGCCTGTGTATTTGGGGAAGTCAAATCTGAAATAATGATGAAATTGCGTGTATCCAAAGTTAAAACTCGTGATTTGTCGCCCTCTGGTGTGTAAAAGATGCAAAAGCTTACAGCACCTGGTATTCCCAGGCAGTCTCCCATCCAAGTACTGACCAGGCCCGAGCCTGCTTAGCTTCCGAGATCGGACGAGATCGGGCGTATTCAGGCTAGTATGGCCGTAAGCCAGGGAGGCTGTCCCTGACGCTCTACTTAAAGGGAAGGCAATATCCGTTTCTGCCGCTCATACTTGCAGTTGAACTGTCTCTCTACTCTAAAGTCCGGGACACACCAGCGCGCCGCAGACAGTCCCTGCTAACACGAAATGTTGTGGCAACGTTGTGCGTTAGCTGGGGTGCCACACCAGACCGGAACTATATTTTACAAAACGAACACATTGTCTTGATAATACAGCTGTAATTGAGTGCCTGACACGCCAGTCAAGCGCAATCTTGAGAAGGTGTGCATTTCAATAAGGATTTCAATTGACATGCAGTATGAAACTGAAAGGAGGTTGCATCACTATGATGCATAACATTGCATGTATTGTATTTTCAAGTGTGTGCATTCATCCTGTTGTCATTTTGTTTTGAAAGCAGAAGAATCATTTTTGCTGAGGTTGCTGAGACAAATGTAAACCAGTAAAACATATGAAGAGAAACAAACCTTGAATATAAGTTCAGTTGTTTAAACATTTGACAAACTATGGTGAGGGGGTAAGAAAACACACAAATCCAGCAGCTCCTGTATTTCAATACACCAGAACCCAATATTATTGGCGAGTCGGGTAGTCCATCATCACAGTTCGAGGGCAGGCATCATTTCAGTAATTTCATCCCGTTGCATTCACATCCGTGCCTTGAATGAGATTGAATGTGATCTTTGTTCTCAAGTATGTTCCCAAGTTTTACACTTTCGTGCTTTGCATGAATGGGAATGGAACCGTGTGTGTTGAATGAGGCTCCTTGTGAGCACTGAACTTTGTCCGGTGGAGTTCCTTTTTGTGTTGCTGTAATTGTGTCATTTCTCGATGAGAAAGATTAGGCAACATTTAGTCACTTCTAGCCATGATGCTCAATTTATTTACGAATGTACCCTAGTTACTAGGGACCGTTTACGTAGGAGAACAAGATCTATTGTATGCCTGTGTATTTGGGGAAGTCAAATCTGAAATAATGATGAAATTGCGTGTATCCAAAGTTAAAACTCGTGATTTGTCGCCCTCTGGAGTGTAAAAGATGCAAAAGCTTACAGCACCTGGTATTCCCAGGCGGTCTCCCATCCAAGTACTGACCAGGCCCGAGCCTGCTTAGCTTCCGAGATCTGACGAGATCGGGCGTATTCAGGATAGTATGGCCGTAAGCCAGGGAGGCTGTCCCTGACGCTCTACTTAAAGGGAAGGCAATATCCGTTTCTGCCGTTCATACTTACAGTTGAACTGTCTCTCTACTCTAAAGCCCGGGACACACCAGCGCGCCGCAGACAGTCCCTGCTAACACGCCACGTTGTGGCAACATTGTGGCAACGTTGTGCGTTAGCTGGGGTGCCACACCAGACCGGAACTATATTTTACAAAACGAACACATTGTCTTGATAATACAGCTGTAATTGAGTGCCTGACACGCCAGTCAAGCGCAATCTTGAGAAGGTGTGCATTTCAGTAAGGATTTCAATTGACATGCAGTATGAAACTGAAATGAGGTTGCATCACTATGATGCATAACATTGCATGTATTGTATTTTCAAGTGTGTACATTCATCCTGTTGTCATTTTGTTTTGAAAGCAGAAGAATCATTCAACAGGTTGCTGAGACAAATGTAAACCAGTAAAACATATGAAGAGAAACAAACCTTGAATATAAGTTCAGTTGTTTAAACATTTGACAAACTATGGTGAGGGGGTAAGAAAACACACAAATCCAGCAGCTCCTGTATTTCAATACACCAGAACCCAATATTATTGGCGAGTCGGGTAGTCCATCATCACAGTTCGAGGGCAGGCATCATTTCAGTAATTTCATCCCGTTGCATTCACATCCGTGCCTTGAATGAGATTGAATGTGATCTTTGCTCTCAAGTATTTTCCCAAGTTTTACACTTTCGTGCTTTGCATGAATGGGAATGGAACCGTGTGTGTTGAATGAGGCTCCTTGTGAGCACTGAACTTTGTCCGGTGGAGTTCCTTTTTGTGTTGGTGTAATTGTGTCATTTCTCGATGAGAAAGATTAGGCAACATTTAGTCACTTCTAGCCATGATGCTCAATTTATTTACGAATGTACACTAGTTACTAGGGACCGTTTACGTTGGAGAACAAGATCTATTGTATGCCTGTGTATTTGGGGAAGTCAAATCTGAAATAATGATGAAATTGCGTGTATCCAAAGTTAAAACTCGTGATTTGTCGCCCTCTGGTGTGTAAAAGATGCAAAAGCTTACAGCACCTGGTATTCCCAGGCAGTCTCCCATCCAAGTACTGACCAGGCCCGAGCCTGCTTAGCTTCCGAGATCGGACGAGATCGGGCGTATTCAGGCTAGTATGGCCGTAAGCCAGGGAGGCTGTCCCTGACGCTCTACTTAAAGGGAAGGCAATATCCGTTTCTGCCGCTCATACTTGCAGTTGAACTGTCTCTCTACTCTAAAGTCCGGGACACACCAGCGCGCCGCAGACAGTCCCTGCTAACACGAAACGTTGTGGCAACGTTGTGCGTTAGCTGGGGTGCCACACCAGACCGGAACTATATTTTACAAAACGAACACATTGTCTTGATAATACAGCTGTAATTGAGTGCCTGACACGCCAGTCAAGCGCAATCTTGAGAAGGTGTGCATTTCAATAAGGATTTCAATTGACATGCAGTATGAAACTGAAAGGAGGTTGCATCACTATGATGCATAACATTGCATGTATTGTATTTTCAAGTGTGTGCATTCATCCTGTTGTCATTTTGTTTTGAAAGCAGAAGAATCATTTTTGCTGAGGTTGCTGAGACAAATGTAAACCAGTAAAACATATGAAGAGAAACAAACCTTGAATATAAGTTCAGTTGTTTAAACATTTGACAAACTATGGTGAGGGGGTAAGAAAACACACAAATCCAGCAGCTCCTGTATTTCAATACACCAGAACCCAATATTATTGGCGAGTCGGGTAGTCCATCATCACAGTTCGAGGGCAGGCATCATTTCAGTAATTTCATCCCGTTGCATTCACATCCGTGCCTTGAATGAGATTGAATGTGATCTTTGTTCTCAAGTATGTTCCCAAGTTTTACACTTTCGTGCTTTGCATGAATGGGAATGGAACCGTGTGTGTTGAATGAGGCTCCTTGTGAGCACTGAACATTGTCCGGTGGAGTTCCTTTTTGTGTTGCTGTAATTGTGTCATTTCTCGATGAGAAAGATTAGGCAACATTTAGTCACTTCTAGCCATGATGCTCAATTTATTTACGAATGTACCCTAGTTACTAGGGACCGTTTACGTAGGAGAACAAGATCTATTGTATGCCTGTGTATTTGGGGAAGTCAAATCTGAAATAATGATGAAATTGCGTGTATCCAAAGTTAAAACTCGTGATTTGTCGCCCTCTGGAGTGTAAAAGATGCAAAAGCTTACAGCACCTGGTATTCCCAGGCGGTCTCCCATCCAAGTACTGACCAGGCCCGAGCCTGCTTAGCTTCCGAGATCTGACGAGATCGGGCGTATTCAGGATAGTATGGCCGTAAGCCAGGGAGGCTGTCCCTGACGCTCTACTTAAAGGGAAGGCAATATCCGTTTCTGCCGTTCATACTTACAGTTGAACTGTCTCTCTACTCTAAAGCCCGGGACACACCAGCGCGCCGCAGACAGTCCCTGCTAACACGCCACGTTGTGGCAACATTGTGGCAACGTTGTGCGTTAGCTGGGGTGCCACACCAGACCGGAACTATATTTTACAAAACGAACACATTGTCTTGATAATACAGCTGTAATTGAGTGCCTGACACGCCAGTCAAGCGCAATCTTGAGAAGGTGTGCATTTCAGTAAGGATTTCAATTGACATGCAGTATGAAACTGAAATGAGGTTGCATCACTATGATGCATAACATTGCATGTATTGTATTTTCAAGTGTGTACATTCATCCTGTTGTCATTTTGTTTTGAAAGCAGAAGAATCATTCAACAGGTTGCTGAGACAAATGTAAACCAGTAAAACATATGAAGAGAAACAAACCTTGAATATAAGTTCAGTTGTTTAAACATTTGACAAACTATGGTGAGGGGGTAAGAAAACACACAAATCCAGCAGCTCCTGTATTTCAATACACCAGAACCCAATATTATTGGCGAGTCGGGTAGTCCATCATCACAGTTCGAGGGCAGGCATCATTTCAGTAATTTCATCCCGTTGCATTCACATCCGTGCCTTGAATGAGATTGAATGTGATCTTTGCTCTCAAGTATTTTCCCAAGTTTTACACTTTCGTGCTTTGCATGAATGGGAATGGAACCGTGTGTGTTGAATGAGGCTCCTTGTGAGCACTGAACTTTGTCCGGTGGAGTTCCTTTTTGTGTTGGTGTAATTGTGTCATTTCTCGATGAGAAAGATTAGGCAACATTTAGTCACTTCTAGCCATGATGCTCAATTTATTTACGAATGTACACTAGTTACTAGGGACCGTTTACGTTGGAGAACAAGATCTATTGTATGCCTGTGTATTTGGGGAAGTCAAATCTGAAATAATGATGAAATTGCGTGTATCCAAAGTTAAAACTCGTGATTTGTCGCCCTTTGGTGTGTAAAAGATGCAAAAGCTTACAGCACCTGGTATTCCCAGGGGGTCTCCCATCCAAGTACTGACCAGGCCCGAGCCTGCTTAGCTTCCGAGATCGGACGAGATCGGGCGTATTCAGGCTAGTATGGCCGTAAGCCAGGGAGGCTGTCCCTGACGCGCTACTTAAAGGGAAGGCAATATCCGTTTCTGCCGTTCATACTTACAGTTGAACTGTCTCTCTACTCTAAAGCCCGGGACACACCAGCGCGCCGCAGACAGTCCCTGCTAACACGCCACGTTGTGGCAACATTGTGGCAACGTTGTGCGTTAGCTGGGGTGCCACACCAGACCGGAACTATATATTACAAAACGAACACATTGTCTTGATAAAACAGCTGTAATTGAGTGCCTGACACGCCAGTCAAGCGCAATCTTGAGAAGGTGTGCATTTCAGTAAGGATTTCAATTGACATGCAGTATGAAACTGAAAGGAGGTTGCATCACTATGATGCATAACATTGCATGTATTGTATTTTCAAGTGTGTGCATTCATCCTGTTGTCATTTTGTTTTGAAAGCAGAAGAATCATTCAACAGGTTGCTGAGACAAATGTAAACCAGTAAAACATATGAAGAGAAACAAACCTTGAATATAAGTTCAGTTGTTTAAACATTTGACAAACTATGGTGAGGGGGTAAGAAAACACACAAATCCAGCAGCTCCTGTATTTCAATACACCAGAACCCAATATTATTGGCGAGTCGGGTAGTCCATCATCACAGTTCGAGGGCAGGCATCATTTCAGTAATTTCATCCCGTTGCATTCACATCCGTGCCTTGAATGAGATTGAATGTGATCTTTGCTCTCAAGTATGTTCCCAAGTTTTACACTTTCGTGCTTTGCATGAATGGGAATGGAACCGTGTGTGTTGAATGAGGCTCCTTGTGAGCACTGAACTTTGTCCGGTGGAGTTCCTTTTTGTGTTGCTGTAATTGTGTCATTTCTCGATGAGAAAGATTAGGCAACATTTAGTCACTTCTAGCCATGATGCTCAATTTATTTACAAATGTACACTAGTTACTAGGGACCGTTTACGTTGGAGAACAAGATCTATTGTATGCCTGTGTATTTGGGGAAGTCAAATCTGAAATAATGATGAAATTGCGTGTATCCAAAGTTAAAACTTGTGATTTGTCGCCCTTTGGTGTGTAAAAGATGCAAAAGCTTACAGCACCTGGTATTCCCAGGCGGTCTCCCATCCAAGTACTGACCAGGCCCGAGCCTGCTTAGCTTCCGAGATCGGACGAGATCGGGCGTATTCAGGCTAGTATGGCCGTAAGCCAGGGAGGCTGTCCCTGACGCTCTACTTAAAGGGAAGGCAATATCCGTTTCTGCCGCTCATACTTGCAGTTGAACTGTCTCTCTACTCTAAAGTCCGGGACACACCAGCGCGCCGCAGACAGTCCCTGCTAACACGAAACGTTGTGGCAACGTTGTGCGTTAGCTGGGGTGCCACACCAGACCGGAACTATATATTACAAAACGAACACATTGTCTTGATAATACAGCTGTAATTGAGTGCCTGACACGCCAGTCAAGCGCAATCTTGAGAAGGTGTGCATTTCAGTAAGGATTTCAATTGACATGCAGTATGAAACTGAAAGGAGGTTGCATCACTATGATGCATAACATTGCATGTATTGTATTTTCAAGTGTGTGCATTCATCCTGTTGTCATTTTGTTTTGAAAGCAGAAGAATCATTCTTGCTGAGGTTGCTGAGACAAATGTAAACCAGTAAAACATATGAAGAGAAACAAACCTTGAATATAAGTTCAGTTGTTTAAACATTTGACAAACTATGGTGAGGGGGTAAGAAAACACACAAATCCAGCAGCTCCTGTATTTCAATACACCAGAACCCAATATTATTGGCGAGTCGGGTAGTCCATCATCACAGTTCGAGGGCAGGCATCATTTCAGTAATTTCATCCCGTTGCATTCACATCCGTGCCTTGAATGAGATTGAATGTGATCTTTGCTCTCAAGTATGTTCCCAAGTTTTACACTTTCGTGCTTTGCATGAATGGGAATGGAACCGTGTGTGTTGAATGAGGCTCCTTGTGAGCACTGAACTTTGTCCGGTGGAGTTCCTTTTTGTGTTGCTGTAATTGTGTCATTTCTCGATGAGAAAGATTAGGCAACATTTAGTCACTTCTAGCCATGATGCTCAATTTATTTACGAATGTACCCTAGTTACTAGGGACCGTTTACGTTGGAGAACAAGATCTATTGTATGCCTGTGTATTTGGGGAAGTAAAATCTGAAATATTGATGAAATTGCGTGTATCCAAAGTTAAAACTCGTGATTTGTCGCCCTCTGGTGTGTAAAAGATGCAAAAGCTTACAGCACCTGGTATTCCAAGGCGGTCTCCCATCCAAGTACTGACCAGGCCCAAGCCTGCTTGACTTCCGAGATCGGACGAGATCGGGCGTATTCAGGCTAGTATGGCCGTAAGCCAGGGAGGCTGTCCCTGACGCTCTACTTAAAGGGAAGGCAATATCCGTTTCTGCCGCTCATACTTGCAGTTGAACTGTCTCTCTACTCTAAAGTCCGGGACACACCAGCGCGCCGCAGACAGTCCCTGCTAACACGCCACGTTGTGGCAACATTGTGGCAACGTTGTGCGTTAGCTGGGGTGCCACACCAGACCGGAACTATATATTACAAAACGAACACATTGTCTTGATAAAACAGCTGTAATTGAGTGCCTGACACGCCAGTCAAGCGCAATCTTGAGAAGGTGTGCATTTCAGTAAGGATTTCAATTGACATGCAGTATGAAACTGAAAGGAGGTTGCATCACTATGATGCATAACATTGCATGTATTGTATTTTCAAGTGTGTGCATTCATCCTGTTGTCATTTTGTTTTGAAAGCAGAAGAATCATTCAACAGGTTGCTGAGACAAATGTAAACCAGTAAAACATATGAAGAGAAACAAACCTTGAATATAAGTTCAGTTGTTTAAACATTTGACAAACTATGGTGAGGGGGTAAGAAAACACACAAATCCAGCAGCTCCTGTATTTCAATACACCAGAACCCAATATTATTGGCGAGTCGGGTAGTCCATCATCACAGTTCGAGGGCAGGCATCATTTCAGTAATTTCATCCCGTTGCATTCACATCCGTGCCTTGAATGAGATTGAATGTGATCTTTGCTCTCAAGTATTTTCCCAAGTTTTACACTTTCGTGCTTTGCATGAATGGGAATGGAACCGTGTGTGTTGAATGAGGCTCCTTGTGAGCACTGAACTTTGTCCGGTGGAGTTCCTTTTTGTGTTGCTGTAATTGTGTCATTTCTCGATGAGAAAGATTAGGCAACATTTAGTCACTTCTAGCCATGATGCTCAATTTATTTACGAATGTACACTAGTTACTAGGGACCGTTTACGTTGGAGAACAAGATCTATTGTATGCCTGTGTATTTGGGGAAGTCAAATCTGAAATAATGATGAAATTGCGTGTATCCAAAGTTAAAACTCGTGATTTGTCGCCCTTTGGTGTGTAAAAGATGCAAAAGCTTACAGCACCTGGTATTCCCAGGGGGTCTCCCATCCAAGTACTGACCAGGCCCGAGCCTGCTTAGCTTCCGAGATCGGACGAGATCGGGCGTATTCAGGCTAGTATGGCCGTAAGCCAGGGAGGCTGTCCCTGACGCGCTACTTAAAGGGAAGGCAATATCCGTTTCTGCCGTTCATACTTACAGTTGAACTGTCTCTCTACTCTAAAGCCCGGGACACACCAGCGCGCCGCAGACAGTCCCTGCTAACACGCCACGTTGTGGCAACATTGTGGCAACGTTGTGCGTTAGCTGGGGTGCCACACCAGACCGGAACTATATATTACAAAACGAACACATTGTCTTGATAAAACAGCTGTAATTGAGTGCCTGACACGCCAGTCAAGCGCAATCTTGAGAAGGTGTGCATTTCAGTAAGGATTTCAATTGACATGCAGTATGAAACTGAAAGGAGGTTGCATCACTATGATGCATAACATTGCATGTATTGTATTTTCAAGTGTGTGCATTCATCCTGTTGTCATTTTGTTTTGAAAGCAGAAGAATCATTCAACAGGTTGCTGAGACAAATGTAAACCAGTAAAACATATGAAGAGAAACAAACCTTGAATATAAGTTCAGTTGTTTAAACATTTGACAAACTATGGTGAGGGGGTAAGAAAACACACAAATCCAGCAGCTCCTGTATTTCAATACACCAGAACCCAATATTATTGGCGAGTCGGGTAGTCCATCATCACAGTTCGAGGGCAGGCATCATTTCAGTAATTTCATCCCGTTGCATTCACATCCGTGCCTTGAATGAGATTGAATGTGATCTTTGCTCTCAAGTATGTTCCCAAGTTTTACACTTTCGTGCTTTGCATGAATGGGAATGGAACCGTGTGTGTTGAATGAGGCTCCTTGTGAGCACTGAACTTTGTCCGGTGGAGTTCCTTTTTGTGTTGCTGTAATTGTGTCATTTCTCGATGAGAAAGATTAGGCAACATTTAGTCACTTCTAGCCATGATGCTCAATTTATTTACAAATGTACACTAGTTACTAGGGACCGTTTACGTTGGAGAACAAGATCTATTGTATGCCTGTGTATTTGGGGAAGTCAAATCTGAAATAATGATGAAATTGCGTGTATCCAAAGTTAAAACTTGTGATTTGTCGCCCTTTGGTGTGTAAAAGATGCAAAAGCTTACAGCACCTGGTATTCCCAGGCGGTCTCCCATCCAAGTACTGACCAGGCCCGAGCCTGCTTAGCTTCCGAGATCGGACGAGATCGGGCGTATTCAGGCTAGTATGGCCGTAAGCCAGGGAGGCTGTCCCTGACGCTCTACTTAAAGGGAAGGCAATATCCGTTTCTGCCGTTCATACTTACAGTTGAACTGTCTCTCTACTCTAAAGTCCGGGACACACCAGCGCGCCGCAGACAGTCCCTGCTAACACGCCACGTTGTGGCAACATTGTGGCAACGTTGTGCGTTAGCTGGGGTGCCACACCAGACCGGAACTATATTTTACAAAACGAACACATTCTCTTGATAAAACAGCTGTAATTGAGTGCCTGACACGCCAGTCAAGCGCAATCTTGAGAAGGTGTGCATTTCAGTAAGGATTTCAATTGACATGCAGTATGAAACTGAAAGGAGGTTGCATCACTATGATGCATAACATTGCATGTATTGTATTTTCAAGTGTGTGCATTCATCCTGTTGTCATTTTGTTTTGAAAGCAGAAGAATCATTCAACAGGTTGCTGAGACAAATGTAAACCAGTAAAACATATGAAGAGAAACAAACCTTGAATATAAGTTCAGTTGTTTAAACATTTGACAAACTATGGTGAGGGGGTAAGAAAACACACAAATCCAGCAGCTCCTGTATTTCAATACACCAGAACCCAATATTATTGGCGAGTCGGGTAGTCCATCATCACAGTTCGAGGGCAGGCATCATTTCAGTAATTTCATCCCGTTGCATTCACATCCGTGCCTTGAATGAGATTGAATGTGATCTTTGCTCTCAAGTATGTTCCCAAGTTTTACACTTTCGTGCTTTGCATGAATGGGAATGGAACCGTGTGTGTTGAATGAGGCTCCTTGTGAGCACTGAACTTTGTCCGGTGGAGTTCCTTTTTGTGTTGCTGTAATTGTGTCATTTCTCGATGAGAAAGATTAGGCAACATTTAGTCACTTCTAGCCATGATGCTCAATTTATTTACGAATGTACACTAGTTACTAGGGACCGTTTACGTTGGAGAACAAGATCTATTCTATGCCTGTGTATTTGGGGAAGTAAAATCTGAAATAATGATGAAATTGCGTGTATCCAAAGTTAAAACTCGTGATTTGTCGCCCTCTGGTGTGTAAAAGATGCAAAAGCTTACAGCACCTGGTATTCCCAGGCGGTCTCCCATCCAAGTACTGACCAGGCCCGAGCCTGCTTAGCTTCCGAGATCGGGCGTATTCAGGCTAGTATGGCCGTAAGCCAGGGAGGCTGTCCCTGACGCTCTACTTAAAGGGAAGGCAATATCCGTTTCTGCCGCTCATACTTACAGTTGAACTGTCTCTCTACTCTAAAGCCCGGGACACACCAGCGCGCCGCAGACAGTCCCTGCTAACACGCCACGTTGTGGCAACATTGTGGCAACGTTGTGCGTTAGCTGGGGTGCCACACCAGACCGGAACTATATATTACAAAACGAACACATTCTCTTGATAAAACAGCTGTAATTGAGTGCCTGACACGCCAGTCAAGCGCAATCTTGAGAAGGTGTGCATTTCAGTAAGGATTTCTATTGACATGCAGTATGAAACTGAAAGGAGGTTGCATCACTATGATGCATAACATTGCATGTATTGTATTTTCAAGTGTGTGCATTCATCCTGTTGTCATTTTGTTTTGAAAGCAGAAGAATCATTCAACAGGTTGCTGAGACAAATGTAAACCAGTAAAACATATGAAGAGAAACAAACCTTGAATATAAGTTCAGTTGTTTAAACATTTGACAAACTATGGTGAGGGGGTAAGAAAACACACAAATCCAGCAGCTCCTGTATTTCAATACACCAGAACCCAATATTATTGGCGAGTCGGGTAGTCCATCATCACAGTTCGAGGGCAGGCATCATTTCAGTAATTTCATCCCGTTGCATTCACATCCGTGCCTTGAATGAGATTGAATGTGATCTTTGCTCTCAAGTATGTTCCCAAGTTTTACACTTTCGTGCTTTGCATGAATGGGAATGGAACCGTGTGTGTTGAATGAGGCTCCTTGTGAGCACTGAACTTTGTCCGGTGGAGTTCCTTTTTGTGTTGCTGTAATTGTGTCATTTCTCGATGAGAAAGATTAGGCAACATTTAGTCACTTCTAGCCATGATGCTCAATTTATTTACGAATGTACCCTAGTTACTAGGGACCGTTTACGTTGGAGAACAAGATCTATTGTATGCCTGTGTATTTGGGGAAGTCAAATCTGAAATAATGATGAAATTGCGTGTATCCAAAGTTAAAACTAGTGATTTGTCGCCCTCTGGTGTGTAAAAGATGCAAAAGCTTACAGCACCTGGTATTCCCAGGCGGTCTCCCATCCAAGTACTGACCAGGCCCGAGCCTGCTTAGCTTCCGAGATCGGACGAGATCGGGCGTATTCAGGCTAGTATGGCCGTAAGCCAGGGAGGCTGTCCCTGACGCTCTACTTAAAGGGAAGGCAATATCCGTTTCTGCCGCTCATACTTGCAGTTGAACTCTCTCTCTACTCTAAAGTCCGGGACACACCAGCGCGCCGCAGACAGTCCCTGCTAACACGAAACGTTGTGGCAACGTTGTGCGTTAGCTGGGGTGCCACACCAGACCGGAACTATATATTACAAAACGAACATATTGTCTTGATAATACAGCTGTAATTGAGTGCCTGACACGCCAGTCAAGCGCAATCTTGAGAAGGTGTGCATTTCAGTAAGGATTTCAATTGACATGCAGTATGAAACTGAAAGGAGGTTGCATCACTATGATGCATAACATTGCATGTATTGTATTTTCAAGTGTGTGCATTCATCCTGTTGTCATTTTGTTTTGAAAGCAGAAGAATCATTCAACAGGTTGCTGAGACAAATGTAAACCAGTAAAACATATGAAGAGAAACAAACCTTGAATATAAGTTCAGTTGTTTAAACATTTGACAAACTATGGTGAGGGGGTAAGAAAACACACAAATCCAGCAGCTCCTGTATTTCAATACACCAGAACCCAATATTATTGGCGAGTCGGGTAGTCCATCATCACAGTTCGAGGGCAGGCATCATTTCAGTAATTTCATCCCGTTGCATTCACATCCGTGCCTTGAATGAGATTGAATGTGATCTTTGCTCTCAAGTATGTTCCCAAGTTTTACACTTTCGTGCTTTGCATGAATGGGAATGGAACCGTGTGTGTTGAATGAGGCTCCTTGTGAGCACTGATCTTTGTCCGGTGGAGTTCCTTTTTGTGTTGCTGTAATTGTGTCATTTCTCGATGAGAAAGATTAGGCAACATTTAGTCACTTCTAGCCATGATGCTCAATTTATTTACGAATGTACCCTAGTTACTAGGGACCGTTTACGTTGGAGAACAAGATCTATTGTATGCCTGTGTATTTGGGGAAGTCAAATCTGAAATAATGATGAAATTGCGTGTATCCAAAGTTAAAACTCGTGATTTGTCGCGCTCTGGTGTGTAAAAGATGCAAAAGCTAACAGCACCTGGTATTCCCAGGCGGTCTCCCATCCAAGTACTGACCAGGCCCGAGCCTGCTTAGCTTCCGAGATCGGACGAGATCGGGCGTATTCAGGCTAGTATGGCCGTAAGCCAGGGAGGCTGTCCCTGACGCTCTACTTAAAGGGAAGGCAATATCCGTTTCTGCCGTTCATACTTACAGTTGAACTGTCTCTCTACTCTAAAGCCCGGGACACACCAGCGCGCCGCAGACAGTCCCTGCTAACACGAAACGTTGTGGCAACGTTGTGCGTTAGCTGGGGTGCCACACCAGACCGGAACTATATTTTACAAAACGAGCACATTTGTCTTGATAAAACAGCTGTAATTGAGTGCCTGACACGCCAGTCAAGCGCAATCTTGAGAAGGTGTGCATTTCAGTAAGGATTTCAATTGACATGCAGTATGAAACTGAAAGGAGGTTGCATCACTATGATGCATAACATTGCATGTATTGTATTTTCAAGTGTGTGCATTCATCCTGTTGTCATTTTGTTTTGAAAGCAGAAGAATCATTCAACAGGTTGCTGAGACAAATGTAAACCAGTAAAACATATGAAGAGAAACAAACCTTGAATATAAGTTCAGTTGTTTAAACATTTGACAAACTATGGTGAGGGGGTAAGAAAACACACAAATCCAGCAGCTCCTGTATTTCAATACACCAGAACCCAATATTATTGGCGAGTCGGGTAGTCCATCATCACAGTTCGAGGGCAGGCATCATTTCAGTAATTTCATCCCGTTGCATTCACATCCGTGCCTTGAATGAGATTGAATGTGATCTTTGCTCTCAAGTATGTTCCCAAGTTTTACACTTTCGTGCTTTGCATGAATGGGAATGGAACCGTGTGTGTTGAATGAGGCTCCTTGTGAGCACTGATCTTTGTCCGGTGGAGTTCCTTTTTGTGTTGCTGTAATTGTGTCATTTCTCGATGAGAAAGATTAGGCAACATTTAGTCACTTCTAGCCATGATGCTCAATTTATTTACGAATGTACCCTATTTACTAGGGACCGTTTACGTTGGAGAACAAGATCTATTGTATGCCTGTGTATTTGGGGAAGTCAAATCTGAAATAATGATGAAATTGCGTGTATCCAAAGTTAAAACTCGTGATTTGTCGCGCTCTGGTGTGTAAAAGATGCAAAAGCTTACAGCACCTGGTATTCCCAGGCGGTCTCCCATCCAAGTACTGACCAGGCCCGAGCCTGCTTAGCTTCCGAGATCGGACGAGATCGGGCGTATTCAGGCTAGTATGGCCGTAAGCCAGGGAGGCTGTCCCTGACGCTCTACTTAAAGGGAAGGCAATATCCGTTTCTGCCGTTCATACTTACAGTTGAACTGTCTCTCTACTCTAAAGCCCGGGACACACCAGCGCGCCGCAGACAGTCCCTGCTAACACGCCACGTTGTGGCAACATTGTGGCAACGTTGTGCGTTAGCTGGGGTGCCACACCAGACCGGAACTATATATTACAAAACGAACACATTGTCTTGATAATACAGCTGTAATTGAGTGCCTGACACGCCAGTCAAGCTCAATCTTGAGAAGGTGTGCATTTCAATAAGGATTTCAATTGGCATACAGTATGAAACTGAAAGGAGGTTGCATCACTATGATGCATAACATTGCATGTATTGTATTTTCAAGTGTGTGCATTCATCCTGTTGTCATTTTGTTTTGAAAGCAGAAGAATCATTCAACAGGTTGCTGAGACAAATGTAAACCAGTAAAACATATGAAGAGAAACAAACCTTGAATATAAGTTCAGTTGTTTAAACATTTGACAAACTATGGTGAGGGGGTAAGAAAACACACAAATCCAGCAGCTCCTGTATTTCAATACACCAAAACACAATATTATTGGCGAGTCGGGTAGTCCATCATCACAGTTCGAGGGCAGGCATCATTTCAGTAATTTCATCCCGTTGCATTCACATCCGTGCCTTGAATGAGATTGAATGTGATCTTTGCTCTCAAGTATGTTCCCAAGTTTTACACTTTCGTGCTTTGCATGAATGGGAATGGAACCGTGTGTGTTGAATGAGGCTCCTTGTGAGCACTGAACTTTGTCCGGTGGAGTTCCTTTTTGTGTTGCTGTAATTGTGTCATTTCTCGATGAGAAAGATTAGGCAACATTTAGTAACTTCTAGCCATGATGCTCAATTTATTTACGAATGTACCCTAGTTACTAGGGACCGTTTACGTTGGAGAACAAGATCTATTGTATGCCTGTGTATTTGGGGAAGTCAAATCTGAAATAATGATGAAATTGCGTGTATCCAAAGTTAAAACTCGTGATTTGTCGCCCTCTGGTGTGTAAAAGATGCAAAAGCTTACAGCACCTGGTATTCCCAGGCGGTCTCCCATGCAAGTACTGACCAGGCCCGAGCCTGCTTAGCTTCCGAGATCGGACGAGATCGGGCGTATTCAGGCTAGTATGGCCGTAAGCCAGGAATGCTGTCCCTGACGCTCTACTTAAAGGGAAGGCAATATCCGTTTCTGCCGTTCATACTTACAGTTGAACTGTCTCTCTACTCTAAAGCCCGGGACACACCAGCGCGCCGCAGACAGTCCCTGCTAAGACGCCACGTTGTGGCAACATTGTGGCAACGTTGTGCGTTAGCTGGGGTGCCACACCAGACCGGAACTATATTTTACAAAACGAACACATTGTCTTGATAATACAGCTGTAATTGAGTGCCTGACATGCCAGTCAAGCGCAATCTTGAGAAGGTGTGCATTTCAGTAAGGATTTCAATTGACATGCAGTATGAAACTGAAAGGAGGTTGCATCACTATGATGCATAACATTGCATGTATTGTATTTTCAAGTGTTTGCATTCATCCTGTTGTCATTTTGTTTTGAAAGCAGAAGAATCATTCAACAGGTTGCTGAGACAAATGTAAACCAGTAAAACATATGAAGAGAAACAAACCTTGAATATAAGTTCAGTTGTTTAAACATTTGACAAACTATGGTGAGGGGGTAAGAAAACACACAAATCCAGCAGCTCCTGTATTTCAATACACCAGAACCCAATATTATTGGCGAGTCGGGTAGTCCATCATCACAGTTCGAGGGCAGGCATCTTTTCAGTAATTTCATCCCGTTGCATTCACATCCGTGCCTTGAATGAGATTGAATGTGATCTTTGCTCTCAAGTATGTTCCCAAGTTTTACACTTTCGTGCTTTGCATGAATGGGAATGGAACCGTGTGTGTTGAATGAGGCTCCTTGTGAGCACTGATCTTTGTCCGGTGGAGTTCCTTTTTGTGTTGCTGTAATTGTGTCATTTCTCGATGAGAAAGATTAGGCAACATTTAGTCACTTCTAGCCATGATGCTCAATTTATTTACGAATGTACCCTAGTTACTAGGGACCGTTTACGTTGGAGAACAAGATCTATTGTATGCCTGTGTATTTGGGGAAGTCAAATCTGAAATAATGATGAAATTGCGTGTATCCAAAGTTAAAACTCGTGATTTGTCGCGCTCTGGTGTGTAAAAGATGCAAAAGCTTACAGCACCTGGTATTCCCCAGGCGGTCTCCCATCCAAGTACTGACCAGGCCCGAGCCTGCTTAGCTTCCGAGATCGGACGAGATCGGGCGTATTCAGGCTAGTATGGCCGTAAGCCAGGGAGGCTGTCCCTGACGCTCTACTTAAAGGGATGGCAATATCCGTTTCTGCCGTTCATACTTACAGTTGAACTGTCTCTCTACTCTAAAGCCCGGGACACACCAGCGCGCCGCAGACAGTCCCTGCTAATATGCCACGTTGTGGCAACGTTGTGCGTTAGCTGGGGTGCCACACCAGACCGGAACTATATTTTACAAAACGAACACATTGTCTTGATAAAACAGCTGTAATTGAGTGCCTGACACGCCAGTCAAGCGCAATCTTGAGAAGGTGTGCATTTCAGTAAGGATATCAATTGACATGCAGTATGAAACTGAAAGGAGGTTGCATCACTATGATGCATAACATTGCATGTATTGTATTTTCAAGTGTGTGCATTCATCCTGTTGTCATTTTGTTTTGAAAGCAGAAGAATCATTCAACAGATTGCTGAGACAAATGTAAACCAGTAAAACATATGAAGAGAAATAAACCTTGAATATAAGTTCAGTTGTTTAAACATTTGACAAACTATGGTGAGGGGGTAAGAAAACACACAAATCCAGCAGCTCCTGTATTTCAATACACCAGAACCCAATATTATTGGCGAGTCGGGTAGTCCATCATCACAGTTCGAGGGCAGGCATCATTTCAGTAATTTCATCCCGTTGCATTCACATCCGTGCCTTGAATGAGATTGAATGTGATCTTTGCTCTCAAGTATGTTCCCAAGTTTTACACTTTCGTGCTTTGCATGAATGGGAATGGAACCGTGTGTGTTGAATGAGGCTCCTTGTGAGCACTGAACTCTGTCCGGTGGAGTTCCTTTTTGTGTTGCTGTAATTGTGTCATTTCTCGATGAGAAAGATTAGGCAACATTTAGTCACTTCTAGCCATGATGCTCAATTTATTTACGAATGTACCCTAGTTACTAGGGACCGTTTACGTTGGAGAACAAGATCTATTGTATGCCTGTGTATTTGGGGAAGTCAAATCTGAAATAATGATGAAATTGCGTGTATCCAAAGTTAAAACTCGTGATTTGTCGCCCTCTGGTGTGTAAAAGATGCAAAAGCTTACAGCACCTGGTTTTCCCAGGTGGTCTCCCATCCAAGTACTGACCAGGCCCGAGCCTGCTTAGCTTCCGAGATCGGACGAGATCGGGCGTATTCAGGCTAGTATGGCCCTAAGCCAGGGAGGCTGTCCCTGACGCTCTACTTAAAGAGAAGGCAATATCCGTTTCTGCCGCTCATACTTGCAGTTGAACTGTCTCTCTACTCTAAAGTCCGGGACACACCAGCGCGCCGCAGACAGTCCCTGCTAACACGAAACGTTGTGGCAACGTTGTGCGTTAGCTGGGGTGCCACACCAGACCGGAACTATATATTACAAAACGAACACATTGTCTTGATAAAACAGCTGTAATTGAGTGCCTGACACGCCAGTCAAGCGCAATCTTGAGAAGGTGTGCATTTCAGTAAGGATTTCAATTGACATGCAGTATGAAACTGAAAGGAGGTTGCATCACTATGATGCATAACATTGCATGTATTGTATTTTCAAGTGTGTGCATTCATCCTGTTGTCATTTTGTTTTGAAAGTAGAAGAATCATTTTTGCTGAGGTTGCTGAGACAAATGTAAACCAGTAAAACATATGAAGAGAAACAAACCTTGAATATAAGTTCAGTTGTTTAAACATTTGACAAACTATGGTGAGGGGGTAAGAAAACACACAAATCCAGCAGCTCCTGTATTTCAATACACCAGAACCCAATATTATTGGCGAGTCGGGTAGTCCATCATCACAGTTCGAGGGCAGGCATCATTTCAGTAATTTCATCCCGTTGCATTCACATCCGTGCCTTGAATGAGATTGAATGTGATCTTTGCTCTCAAGTATGTTCCCAAGTTTTACACTTTCGTGCTTTGCATGAATGGGAATGGAACCGTGTGTGTTGAATGAGGCTCCTTGTGAGCACTGAACTTTGTCCGGTGGAGTTCCTTTTTGTGTTGCTGTAATTGTGTCATTTCTCGATGAGAAAGATTATGCAACATTTAGTCACTTCTAGCCATGATGCTCAATTTATTTATGAATGTACCCTAGTTACTAGGGACCGTTTACGTTGGAGAACAAGATCTATTGTATGCCTGTGTATTTGGGGAAGTCAAATCTGAAATAATGATGAAATTGCGTGTATCCAAAGTTAAAACTCGTGATTTGTCGCCCTCTGGTGTGTAAAAGATGCAAAAGCTTACAGCACCTGGTATTCCCAGGCGGTCTCCCATCCAAGTACTGACCAGGCCCGAGCCTGCTTAGCTTCCGAGATCGGACGAGATCGGGCGTATTCAGGCTAGTATGGCCGTAAGCCAGGGAGGCTGTCCCTGACGCTCTACTTAAAGGGAAGGCAATATCCGTTTCTGCCGTTCATACTTACAGTTGAACTGTCTCTCTACTCTAAAGCCCGGGACACACCAGCGCGCCGCAGACAGTCCCTGATAACACGCCACGTTGTGGCAACATTGTGGCAACGTTGTGCGTTAGCTGGGGTGCCACACCAGACCGGAACTATATATTACAAAACGAACACATTCTCTTGATAAAACAGCTGTAATTGAGTGCCTGACACGCCAGTCAAGCGCAATCTTGAGAAGGTGTGCATTTCAGTAAGGATTTCAATTGACATGCAGTATGAAACTGAAAGGAGGTTGCATCACTATGATGCATAACATTGCATGTATTGTATTTTCAAGTGTGTGCATTCATCCTGTTGTCATTTTGTTTTGAAAGCAGAAGAATCATTCAACAGGTTGCTGAGACAAATGTAAACCAGTAAAACATATGAAGAGAAACAAACCTTGAATATAAGTTCAGTTGTTTAAACATTTGACAAACTATGGTGAGGGGGTAAGAAAACACACAAATCCAGCAGCTCCTGTATTTCAATACACCAGAACCCAATATTATTGGCGAGTCGGGTAGTCCATCATCACAGTTCGAGGGCAGGCATCATTTCAGTAATTTCATCCCGTTGCATTCACATCCGTGCCTTGAATGAGATTGAATGTGATCTTTGCTCTCAAGTATGTTCCCAAGTTTTACACTTTCGTGCTTTGCATGAATGGGAATGGAACCGTGTGTGTTGAATGAGGCTCCTTGTGAGCACTGAACTTTGTCCGGTGGAGTTCCTTTTTGTGTTGCTGTAATTGTGTCATTTCTCGATGAGAAAGATTAGGCAACATTTAGTCACTTCTAGCCATGATGCTCAATTTATTTATGAATGTACCCTAGTTACTAGGGACCGTTTACGTTGGAGAACAAGATCTATTGTATGCCTGTGTATTTGGGGAAGTCAAATCTGAAATAATGATGAAATTGCGTGTATCCAAAGTTAAAACTCGTGATTTGTCGCCCTCTGGTGTGTAAAAGATGCAAAAGCTTACAGCACCTGGTATTCCCAGGCGGTCTCCCATCCAAGTACTGACCAGGCCCGAGCCTGCTTAGCTTCCGAGATCGGACGAGATCGGGCGTATTCAGGCTAGTATGGCCGTAAGCCAGGGAGGCTGTCCCTGACGCTCTACTTAAAGGGAAGGCAATATCCGTTTCTGCCGTTCATACTTACAGTTGAACTGTCTCTCTACTCTAAAGCCCGGGACACACCAGCGCGCCGCAGACAGTCCCTGATAACACGCCACGTTGTGGCAACATTGTGGCAACGTTGTGCGTTAGCTGGGGTGCCACACCAGACCGGAACTATATATTACAAAACGAACACATTCTCTTGATAAAACAGCTGTAATTGAGTGCCTGACACGCCAGTCAAGCGCAATCTTGAGAAGGTGTGCATTTCAGTAAGGATTTCAATTGACATGCAGTATGAAACTGAAAGGAGGTTGCATCACTATGATGCATAACATTGCATGTATTGTATTTTCAAGTGTGTGCATTCATCCTGTTGTCATTTTGTTTTGAAAGCAGAAGAATCATTCAACAGGTTGCTGAGACAAATGTAAACCAGTAAAACATATGAAGAGAAACAAACCTTGAATATAAGTTCAGTTGTTTAAACATTTGACAAACTATGGTGAGGGGGTAAGAAAACACACAAATCCAGCAGCTCCTGTATTTCAATACACCAGAACCCAATATTATTGGCGAGTCGGGTAGTCCATCATCACAGTTCGAGGGCAGGCATCATTTCAGTAATTTCATCCCGTTGCATTCACATCCGTGCCTTGAATGAGATTGAATGTGATCTTTGCTCTCAAGTATGTTCCCAAGTTTTACACTTTCGTGCTTTGCATGAATGGGAATGGAACCGTGTGTGTTGAATGAGGCTCCTTGTGAGCACTGAACTCTGTCCGGTGGAGTTCCTTTTTGTGTTGCTGTAATTGTGTCATTTCTCGATGAGAAAGATTAGGCAACATTTAGTCACTTCTAGCCATGATGCTCAATTTATTTACGAATGTACCCTAGTTACTAGGGACCGTTTACGTTGGAGAACAAGATCTATTGTATGCCTGTGTATTTGGGGAAGTCAAATCTGAAATAATGATGAAATTGCGTGTATCCAAAGTTAAAACTCGTGATTTGTCGCCCTCTGGTGTGTAAAAGATGCAAAAGCTTACAGCACCTGGTTTTCCCAGGTGGTCTCCCATCCAAGTACTGACCAGGCCCGAGCCTGCTTAGCTTCCGAGATCGGACGAGATCGGGCGTATTCAGGCTAGTATGGCCGTAAGCCAGGGAGGCTGTCCCTGACGCTCTACTTAAAGGGAAGGCAATATCCGTTTCTGCCGCTCATACTTGCAGTTGAACTGTCTCTCTACTCTAAAGTCCGGGACACACCAGCGCGCCGCAGACAGTCCCTGCTAACACGAAACGTTGTGGCAACGTTGTGCGTTAGCTGGGGTGCCACACCAGACCGGAACTATATATTACAAAACGAACACATTGTCTTGATAAAACAGCTGTAATTGAGTGCCTGACACGCCAGTCAAGCGCAATCTTGAGAAGGTGTGCATTTCAGTAAGGATTTCAATTGACATGCAGTATGAAACTGAAAGGAGGTTGCATCACTATGATGCATAACATTGCATGTATTGTATTTTCAAGTGTGTGCATTCATCCTGTTGTCATTTTGTTTTGAAAGCAGAAGAATCATTCAACAGGTTGCTGAGACAAATGTAAACCAGTAAAACATATGAAGAGAAACAAACCTTGAATATAAGTTCAGTTGTTTAAACATTTGACAAACTATGGTGAGGGGGTAAGAAAACACACAAATCCAGCAGCTCCTGTATTTCAATACACCAGAACCCAATATTATTGGCGAGTCGGGTAGTCCATCATCACAGTTCGAGGGCAGGCATCATTTCAGTAATTTCATCCCGTTGCATTCACATCCGTGCCTTGAATGAGATTGAATGTGATCTTTGCTCTCAAGTATGTTCCCAAGTTTTACACTTTCGTGCTTTGCATGAATGGGAATGGAACCGTGTGTGTTGAATGAGGCTCCTTGTGAGCACTGAACTTTGTCCGGTGGAGTTCCTTTTTGTGTTGCTGTAATTGTGTCATTTCTCGATGAGAAAGATTAGGCAACATTTAGTCACTTCTAGCCATGATGCTCAATTTATTTACGAATGTACCCTAGTTACTAGGGACCGTTTACGTTGGAGAACAAGATCTATTGTATGCCTGTGTATTTGGGGAAGTCAAATCTGAAATAATGATGAAATTGCGTGTATCCAAAGTTAAAACTCGTGATTTGTCGCCCTCTGGTGTGTAAAAGATGCAAAAGCTTACAGCACCTGGTATTCCCAGGCGGTCTCCCATGCAAGTACTGACCAGGAACGAGCCTGCTTAGCTTCCGAGATCGGACGAGATCGGGCGTATTCAGGCTAGTAGGGCCGTAAGCCAGGAAGGCTGTCCCTGACGCTCTACTTAAAGGGAAGGCAATATCCGTTTCTGCCGTTCATACTTACAGTTGAACTGTCTCTCTTCTCTAAAGCCTGGGACACACCAGCGCGCCGCAGACAGTCCCTGCTAACACGCCACGTTGTGGCAACATTGTGGCAACGTTGTGCGTTAGCTGGGGTGCCACACCAGACCGGAACTATATATTACAAAACGAACACATTGTCTTGATAAAACAGCTGTAATTGAGTGCCTGACACGCCAGTCAAGCGCAATCTTGAGAAGGTGTGCATTTCAGTAAGGATTTCAATTGACATGCAGTATGAAACTGAAAGGAGGTTGCATCACTATGATGCATAACATTGCATGTATTGTATTTTCAAGTGTGTGCATTCATCCTGTTGTCATTTTGTTTTGAAAGCAGAAGAATCATTCAACAGGTTGCTGAGACAAATGTAAACCAGTAAAACATATGAAGAGAATCAAACCTTGAATATAAGTTCAGTTGTTTAAACATTTGACAAACTATGGTGAGGGGGTAAGAAAACACACAAATCCAGCAGCTCCTGTATTTCAATACACCAGAACCCAATATTATTGGCGAGTCGGGTAGTCCATCATCACAGTTCGAGGGCAGGCATCATTTCAGTAATTTCATCCCGTTGCATTCACATCCGTGCCTTGAATGAGATTGAATGTGATCTTTGCTCTCAAGTATGTTCCCAAGTTTTACACTTTCGTGCTTTGCATGAATGGGAATGGAACCGTGTGTGTTGAATGAGGCTCCTTGTGAGCACTGAACTTTGTCCGGTGGAGTTCCTTTTTGTGTTGCTGTAATTGTGTCATTTCTCGATGAGAAAGATTAGGCAACATTTAGTCACTTCTAGCCATGATGCTCAATTTATTTACGAATGTACCCTAGTTACTAGGGACCGTTTACGTTGGAGAACAAGATCTATTGTATGCCTGTGTATTTGGGGAAGTCAAATCTGAAATAATGATGAAATTGCGTGTATCCAAAGTTAAAACTCGTGATTTGTCGCCCTCTGGTGTGTAAAAGATGCAAAAGCTTACAGCACCTGGTATTCCCAGGCCGTCTACCATCCAAGTACTGACCAGGCCCGAGCCTGCTTAGCTTCCGAGATCGGACGAGATCGGGCGTATTCAGGCTAGTATGGCCGTAAGCCAGGGAGGCTGTCCCTGACGCTCTACTTAAAGGGAAGGCAATATCCGTTTCTGCCGCTGATACTTGCAAATGAACTGTCTCTCTACTCTAAAGTCCGGGACACACCAGCGCGCCGCAGACAGTCCCTGCTAACACGAAACGTTGTGGCAACGTTGTGGCAACGTTGTGCGTTAGCTGGGGTGCCACACCAGACCGGAACTATATTTTACAAAACGAACACATTGTCTTGATAAAACAGCTGTAATTGAGTGCCTGACACGCCAGTCAAGCGCAATCTTGAGAAGGTGTGCATTTCAGTAAGGATTTCAATTGACATGCAGTATGAAACTGAAAGGAGGTTGCATCACTATGATGCATAACATTGCATGTATTATATTTTCAAGTGTGTGCATTCATCCTGTTGTCATTTTGTTTTGAAAGCAGAAGAATCATTCAACAGGTTGCTGAGACAAATGTAAACCAGTAAAACATATGAAGAGAAACAAACCTTGAATATAAGTTCAGTTGTTTAAACATTTGACAAACTATGGTGAGGGGGTAAGAAAACACACAAATCCAGCAGCTCCTGTATTTCAATACACCAGAACCCAATATTATTGGCGAGTCGGGTAGTCCATCATCACAGTTCGAGGGCAGGCATCATTTCAGTAATTTCATCCCGTTGCATTCACATCCGTGCCTTGAATGAGATTGAATGTGATCTTTGCTCTCAAGTATGTTCCCAAGTTTTACACTTTCGTGCTTTGCATGAATGGGATTGGAACCGTGCGTGTTGAATGAGGCTCCTTGTGAACACTGAACATTGCCCGGTGGAGTTCCTTTTTGTGTTGCTGTAATTGTGTCATTTCTCGATGAGAAAGATTAGGCAACATTTAGTCACTTCTAGCCATGATGCTCAATTTATTTACGAATGTACCCTAGTTACTAGGGACCGTTTACGTTGGAGAACAAGATCTATTGTATGCCTGTGAATTTGGGGAAGTCAAATCTGAAATAATGATGAAATTGCGTGTATCCAAAGTTAAAACTCGTGATTTGTCGCCCTCTGGTGTGTAAAAGATGCAAAAGCTTACAGCACCTGGTATTCCCAGGCGGTCTCCCATCCAAGTACTAACCAGGCCCGAACCTGCTTAGCTTCCGAGATCGGACGAGATCGGGCGTATTCAGACTAGTATGGCCGTAAGCCAGGGAGGCTGTCCCTGACCCTCTACTTAAAGGGAAGGCAATATCCGTTTCTGCCACTCATACTTGCAGTTGAACTGTCTCTCTACTCTAAAGTCCGGGACACACCAGCACGCTGCAGACAGTCCCTGCTAACACGAAACGTTGTGGCAACGTTGTGCGTTAGCTGGGGTGCCACACCAGACCGGAACTATATTTTACAAAACGAACACATTGTCTTGATAATACAGCTGTAATTGAGTGCCTGACACGCCAGTCAAGCGCAATCTTGAGAAGGTGTGCATTTCAGTAAGGATTTCAATTGACATGCAGTATGAAACTGAAAGGAGGTTGCATCACTATGATGCATAACATTGCATGTATTGTATTTTCAAGTGTGTGCATTCATCCTGTTGTCATTTTGTTTTGAAAGCAGAAGAATCATTCAACAGGTTGCTGAGACAAATGTAAACCAGTAAAACATATGAAGAGAAACAAACCTTGAATATAAGTTCAGTTGTTTAAACATTTGACAAACTATGGTGAGGGGGTAAGAAAACACACAAATCCAGCAGCTCCTGTATTTCAATACACCAGAACCCAATATTATTGGCGAGTCGGGTAGTCCATCTTCACAGTTCGAGGGCAGGCATCATTTCAGTAATTTCATCCCGTTGCATTCACATCCGTGCCTTGAATGAGATTGAATGTGATCTTTGCTCTCAAGTATGTTCCCAAGTTTTACACTTTCGTGCTTTGCATGAATGGGAATGGAACCGTGTGTGTTGAATGAGGCTCCTTGTGAGCACTGAACTTTGTCCGGTGGAGTTCCTTTTTGTGTTGCTGTAATTGTGTCATTTCTCGATGAGAAAGATTAGGCAACATTTAGTCACTTCTAGCCATGATGCTCAATTTATTTACGAATGTACCCTAGTTACTAGGGACCGTTTACGTTGGAGAACAAGATCTATTGTATGCCTGTGTATTTGGGGAAGTCAAATCTGAAATAATGATGAAATTGCGTGTATCCAAAGTTAAAACTCGTGATTTGTCGCCCTCTGGTGTGTAAAAGATGCAAAAGCTTACAGCACCTGGTATTCCCAGGCGGTCTCCCATCCAAGTACTGACCAGGCCCGAGCCTGCTTAGCTTCCGAGATCGGACGAGATCGGGCGTATTCAGGCTAGTATGGCCGTAAGCCAGAGAGGCTGTCCCTGACGCTCTACTTAAAGGGAAGGCAATATCCGTTTCTGCCGCTCATACTTACAGTTGAACTGTCTCTCTACTCTAAAGTCCGGGACACACCAGCGCGCCGCAGACAGTCCCTGCTAACACGAAACGTTGTGGCAACGTTGTGCGTTAGCTGGGGTGCCACACCAGACCGGAACTATATTTTACAAAACGAACACATTGTCTTGATAAAACAGCTGTAATTGAGTGCCTGACACGCCAGTCAAGCGCAATCTTGAGAAGGTGTGCATTTCAGTAAGGATTTCAATTGACATGCAGTATGAAACTGAAAGGAGGTTGCATCACTATGATGCATAACATTGCATGTATTGTATTTTCAAGTGTGTGCATTCATCCTGTTGTCATTTTGTTTTGAAAGCAGAAGAATCATTCAACAGGTTGCTGAGACAAATGTAAACCAGTAAAACATATGAAGAGAAACAAACCTTGAATATAAGTTCAGTTGTTTAAACATTTGACAAACTATGGTGAGGGGGTAAGAAAACACACAAATCCAGCAGCTCCTGTATTTCAATACACCAGAACCCAATATTATTGGCGAGTCGGGTAGTCCATCATCCGGGTTCGAGGGCAGGCATCATTTCAGTAATTTCATCCCGTTGCATTCACATCCGTGCCTTGAATGAGATTGAATGTGATCTTTGCTCTCAAGTATGTTCCCAAGTTTTACACTTTCGTGCTTTGCATGAATGGGAATGGAACCGTGTGTGTTGAATGAGGCTCCTTGTGAGCACTGAACTTTGTCCGGTGGAGTTCCTTTTTGTGTTGCTGTAATTGTGTCATTTCTCGATGAGAAAGATTAGGCAACATTTAGTCACTTCTAGCCATGATGCTCAATTTATTTACGAATGTACCCTAGTTACTACGGACCGTTTACGTTGGAGAACAAGATCTATTGGATGCCTGTGTATTTGGGGAAGTCAAATCTGAAATAATGATGAAATTGCGTGTATCCAAAGTTAAAACTCGTGATTTGTCGCCCTCTGGTGTGTAAAAGATGCAAAAGCTTACAGCACCTGGTATTCCCAGGCGGTCTCCCATCCAAGTACTGACCAGGCCCGAGCCTGCTTAGCTTCCGAGATCAGACGAGATCGGGCGTATTCAGGCTAGTATGGCCGTAAGCCAGGGAGGCTGTCCCTGACGCTCTACTTAAAGGGAAGGCAATATCCGTTTCTGCCGTTCATACTTACAGTTGAACTGTCTCTCTACTCTAAAGCCCGGGACACACCAGCGCGCCGCAGACAGTCCCTGCTTACATGCCACATTGTGGCAACGTTGTGCGTTAGCTGGGGTGCCACACCAGACCGGAACTATTTTTTACAAAACGAACACATTGTCTTGATAAAACAGCTGTAATTGAGTGCCTGACACGCCAGTCAAGCGCAATCTTGAGAAGGTGTGCATTTCAGTAAGGATTTCAATTGACATGCAGTATGAAACTGAAAGGAGGTTGCATCACTATGATGCATAACATTGCATGTATTGTATTTTCAAGTGTGTGCATTCATCCTGTTGTCATTTTGTTTTGAAAGCAGAAGAATCATTCAACAGGTTGCTGAGACAAATGTAAACCAGTAAAACATATGAAGAGAATCAAACCTTGAATATAAGTTCAGTTGTTTAAACATTTGACAAACTATGGTGAGGGGGTAAGAAAACACACAAATCCAGCAGCTCCTGTATTTCAATACACCAGAACCCAATATTATTGGCGAGTCGGGTAGTCCATCATCACAGTTCGAGGGCAGGCATCATTTCAGTAATTTCATCCCGTTGCATTCACATCCGTGCCTTGAATGAGATTGAATGTGATCTTTGCTCTCAAGTATGTTCCCAAGTTTTACACTTTCGTGCTTTGCATGAATGGGAATGGAACCGTGTGTGTTGAATGAGGCTCCTTGTGAGCACTGAACTTTGTCCGGTGGAGTTCCTTTTTGTGTTGCTGTAATTGTGTCATTTCTCGATGAGAAAGATTAGGCAACATTTAGTCACTTCTAGCCATGATGCTCAATTTATTTACGAATGTACCCTAGTTACTAGGGACCGTTTACGTTGGAGAACAAGATCTATTGTATGCCTGTGTATTTGGGGAAGTCAAATCTGAAATAATGATGAAATTGCGTGTATCCAAAGTTAAAACTCGTGATTTGTCGCCCTCTGGTGTGTAAAAGATGCAAAAGCTTACAGCACCTGGTATTCCCAGGCGGTCTCCCATCCAAGTACTGACCAGGCCCGAGCCTGCTTAGCTTCCAAGATCGGACGAGATCGGGCGTATTCAGGCTAGTATGGCCGTAAGCCAGGGAGGCTGTCCCTGACGCTCTACTTAAAGGGAAGGCAATATCCGTTTCTGCCGCTCATACTTGCAGTTGAACTGTCTCTCTACTCTAAAGTCCGGGACACACCAGCGCGCCGCAGACAGTCCCTGCTAACACGAAACGTTGTGGCAACGTTGTGCGTTAGCTGGGGTGCCACACCAGACCGGAACTATATTTTACAAAACGAACACATTGTCTTGATAATACAGCTGTAATTGAGTGCCTGACACGCCAGTCAAGCGCAATCTTGAGAAGGTGTGCATTTCAGTAAGGATTTCAATTGACATGCAGTATGAAACTGAAAGGAGGTTGCATCACTATGATGCATAACATTGCATGTATTGTATTTTCAAGTGTGTGCATTCATCCTGTTGTCATTTTGTTTTGAAAGCAGAAGAATCATTCAACAGGTTGCTGAGACAAATTTAAACCAGTAAAACATATGAAGAGAAACAAACCTTGAATATAAGTTCAGTTGTTTAAACATTTGACAAACTATGGTGAGGGGGTAAGAAAACACACAAATCCAGCAGCTCCTGTATTTCAATACACCAGAACCCAATATTATTGGCAAGTCGGGTAGTCCATCATCACAGTTCGAGGGCAGGCATCATTTCAGTAATTTCATCCCGTTGCATTCACATCCGTGCCTTGAATGAGATTGAATGTGATCTTTGCTCTCAAGTATGTTCCCAAGTTTTACACTTTCGTGCTTTGCATGAATGGGAATGGAACCGTGTGTGTTGAATGAGGCTCCTTGTGAGCACTGAACTTTGTCCGGTGGAGTTCCTTTTTGTGTTGCTGTAATTGTGTCATTTCTCGATGAGAAAGATTAGGCAACATTTAGTCACTTCTAGCCATGATGCTCAATTTATTTACGAATGTACCCTAGTTACTAGGGACCGTTTACGTTGGAGAACAAGATCTATTGTATGCCTGTGTATTTGGGGAAGTCAAATCTGAAATAATGATGAAATTGCGTGTATCCAAAGTTAAAACTCGTGATTTGTCGCCCTCTGGTGTGTAAAAGATGCAAAAGCTTACAGCACCTGGTAATCCCAGGCGGTCTCCCATCCAAGTACTGACCAGGCCCGAGCCTGCTTAGCTTCCGAGATCGGGCGTATTCAGGCTAGTATGGCCGTAAGCCAGGGAGGCTGTCCCTGACGCTCTACTTAAAGGGAAGGCAATATCCGTTTCTGCCGCTGATACTTGCAAATGAACTGTCTCTCTACTCTAAAGTCCGGGACACACCAGCGCGCCGCAGACAGTCCCTGCTAACACGAAACGTTGTGGCAACGTTGTGCGTTAGCTGGGGTGCCACACCAGACCGGAACTATATTTTACAAAACGAACACATTGTCTTGATAAAACAGCTGTAATTGAGTGCCTGACACGCCAGTCAAGTGCAATCTTGAGAAGGTGTGCATTTCAGTAAGGATTTCAATTGACATGCAGTATGAAACTGAAAGGAGGTTGCATCACTATGATGCATAACATTGCATGTATTATATTTTCAAGTGTGTGCATTCATCCTGTTGTCATTTTGTTTTGAAAGCAGAAGAATCATTCAACAGGTTGCTGAGACAAATGTAAACCAGTAAAACATATGAAGAGAAACAAACCTTGAATATAAGTTCAGTTGTTTAAACATTTGACAAACTATGGTGAGGGGGTAAGAAAACACACAAATCCAGCAGCTCCTGTATTTCAATACACCAGAACCCAATATTATTGGCGAGTCGGGTAGTCCATCATCACAGTTCGAGGGCAGGCATCATTTCAGTAATTTCATCCCGTTGCATTCACATCCGTGCCTTGAATGAGATTGAATGTGATCTTTGCTCTCAAGTATGTTCCCAAGTTTTACACTTTCGTGCTTTGCATGAATGGGAATGGAACCGTGTGTGTTGAATGAGGCTCCTTGTGAACACTGAACATTTCCCGGTGGAGTTCCTTTTTGTGTTGCTGTAATTGTGTCATTTCTCGATGAGAAAGATTAGGCAACATTTAGTCACTTCTAGCCATGATGCTCAATTTATTTACGAATGTACCCTAGTTACTAGGGACCGTTTACGTTGGAGAACAAGATCTATTGTATGCCTGTGAATTTGGGGAAGTCAAATCTGAAATAATGATGAAATTGCGTGTATCCAAAGTTAAAACTCGTGATTTGTCGCCCTCTGGTGTGTAAAAGATGCAAAAGCTTACAGCACCTGGTATTCCCAGGCGGTCTCCCATCCAAGTACTAACCAGGCCCGAACCTGCTTAGCTTCCGAGATCGGACGAGATCGGGCGTATTCAGACTAGTATGGCCGTAAGCCAGGGAGGCTGTCCCTGACCCTCTACTTAAAGGGAAGGCAATATCCGTTTCTGCCACTCATACTTGCAGTTGAACTGTCTCTCTACTCTAAAGTCCGGGACACACCAGCACGCTGCAGACAGTCCCTGCTAACACGAAACGTTGTGGCAACGTTGTGCGTTAGCTGGGGTGCCACACCAGACCGGAACTATATTTTACAAAACGAACACATTGTCTTGATAATACAGCTGTAATTGAGTGCCTGACACGGCAGTCAAGCGCAATCTTGAGAAGGTGTGCATTTCAGTAAGGATTTCAATTGACATGCAGTATGAAACTGAAAGGAGGTTGCATCACTATGATGCATAACATTGCATGTATTGTATTTTCAAGTGTGTGCATTCATCCTGTTGTCATTTTGTTTTGAAAGCAGAAGAATCATTCAACAGGTTGCTGAGACAAATGTAAACCAGTAAAACATATGAAGAGAAACAAACCTTGAATATAAGTTCAGTTGTTTAAACATTTGACAAACTATGGTGAGGGGGTAAGAAAACACACAAATCCAGCAGCTCCTGTATTTCAATACACCAGAACCCAATATTATTGGCGAGTCGGGTAGTCCATCATCACAGTTCGAGGGCAGGCATCATTTCAGTAATTTCATCCCGTTGCATTCACATCCGTGCCTTGAATGAGATTGAATGTGATCTTTGCTCTCAAGTATGTTCCCAAGTTTTACACTTTCGTGCTTTGCATGAATGGGAATGGAACCGTGTGTGTTGAATGAGGCTCCTTGTGAGCACTGAACTTTGTCCGGTGGAGTTCCTTTTTGTGTT